>NC_056741.1:547804932-547939932 GCF_019279795.1 Protopterus annectens | reverse complement strand
GACCACCCATGTTGGTGAGTACTAAGTCTAGGGCATTCTTGTGGGGATGCAGACTAGCTGTTCCAGGGCATTTGTATTGGCAAAGTCCAGGAACCTCAGGGTGAGCATGTTTGTGCCTGTGCATGTCACCCAGTTGATGGAAAGATCATTGAAATCACCCACAACCAAAGTGTTTGGCTGTATAGTGAGTGACTGTAGTAAGTCCAGGTAGGTGGTATGCTTCTCTCGGTTCATGGTGGGAGACGTGTAGCTTGCAATGATTTGGTAGGATGCTTTACCTATAGTTAGTTGGATCTAGAGTAGCTCAAGAGAGCCATACTGTTTAACGAGTCTTGAGATGTATTTGGCTTTAATGAAGATGGATGTACTTTCACTTTTGATTCTTTTGGGGTCTGAATGTGTGGAAGACATTGTAGCCTTGCACGCCCAAGGTACTGTCTGTGGCTTTGAACCATGTCTATTCTTGTATCCTCTACTGCTACAGTTAAGTAGGAATTATGCAAGTGCACTTTTTCCCCTGTCAAGATTTCCAGCTTAAAAGGACAGAACAAACACAACTCCCAGCCTAACAAGTGTTAGAGTAACAAGATGAAATGACAGGAGAAAAATGCTTCCAAATCAAATAAGGAAGTTCCTTTCCTAAAAAAGATCTTTCCCCTGCTAAAAAATGGCTACGCCAAGACTCAAAGCATCCTGTCCCTCCTCCTGTTTTACTTTCCCCCAGCCTTTAGCACAACCCAGCAGCCAGTCCGCAAATAATCTCAAACTAATGGGTGTTGAGAATAATTCAGTAAGGATACTCTTAACTGTGGACAGGAAGTCTTCCTCTCTTCAGTGAAATTCCCCTACATCCTCCAACCAGTGGGAGTTACCACAAGCTTCCTCACACTCTGGATCTACTCACACATTGTCAAGGGTGACTGGTGTACCCCAGGTCAGGGCAATTCATACTGACAGCCTCCATGATTCTGTCGTGATACCTTTCAGGTACTGTTCCATAAGGATGGTGCAGCAGGTATAGAAGGAGGCAAGAAAACCTGCAACTAGAAAATCATATGTTTACAAGTGGAATAGCTTTTCTAGGTGGTGCCTAACCAATATCAGATGTCCTGGTATGGTATCTGCCCTCCCCCCCTTTTTTTTGTAATGATGGCTTGTCTTATGCATCCAGCAAGGTGCATCTTGTGGCCATCTCAGCTTGTCTGCTGATGGATCTCCTTCTTTCATCTATTTTTGTATTCAAATGGTTTATGAAAGGATTGCTGCACCTGATACCTTGTCAGAAGCAAATCCCTCCTCCTTGGGGTCTCAACTTTGTTCCTGAAAAATTGATCTTATCTCCTTTTGAACCTGCCTTTCAGACTAATTTGAGGTTCATCACTTGAAAACTGTTTTGCTTATTGCTCTGACATCTGCAAGCCCTCATGGTAGGCTAAACTTATCTGATTTTCCACAAGGGCATGGTTGTTTTACGCACTAATCCTTCCTTCGTACCAAAAAGTTGTTTCTTAATTTACAGTGAACGAAGCCCGCAATCTCCCAGTTTTCTTTCTGTAACATAAAAACAAGAGAGAGCAGCCTCTGCATACCTTGGAGACACACAGGAAGCTCTGGAAGTACTTTGACAGAACTAACCCTTTCAGGAAAGCTAAACAGCTGTTTATTTCCTGTTCTGGAGCTAAGAAGGGTCAGCTTGTCTCTAAGCAAAATATTTCTCATTGGTTGGCCTGCTCCTATTGTTTTTTGTTACTCCCACCATGGTAAATCTGTTCCAGGCAAGATAAAGGCATATTCCACCAGTGCCTTATTGTCTTTGTGGACTTATTAGAAAGAAGTGGACTGTAAAAGCATTCTAGAGGCAGCATCTTGATCCTCTGTTCATAGTTTTACAAAGCAGTACAAACTGGATTCTTTCTCAAGTTCCATAGCAGGTCTTGTGAGGAATGAGGATCATTCTCTAGGGGCTGCTGGAGGCCTATCCTTTCTCCTCCCAGGTAGGGTAAGTTTTAGGAATCTACCCATATGCTACTGAGACAGTGTGAATGAAGAACATAGTACAGTGGCATATGCCTGCTTACCTGTAACATTAGATTTTGAATTTCTCACTGCCTCAGGGGCAGTGCCCACTCACCCGCCCACCATCCCCCTTATTTTGTGTATATAGTTTGAGGGTATCTGACCTTGTTGTGTTGTTGGTTGGCTTTGGTTATTTGTGTTGGTGTTTTTTGGCTGCAAATCTCGTTGGTTACAGGAAATTCTTGCACCTGGTCCTTCTTGGTTTGTCCTACTTAGCACTAAAAACCCGAATAACTGACTTTTTCTGAAGCAGGAGTTAGGCTTCCCCTAATGGGAAAGGCTTAGCTAGTACCCTACCACAGAGATCAGAGGAGGGGATTCTTAGCTTTGTAGGCACCAGACACTTATGTGAATGAAGCTGAAATTCAAACTTCTACTGTTACAGGTAAGTTGGTCTTGCACAACTGCACTTCTTATCAGGTAACACAAATGCTGTTATTGCCTTACTCATAAAATCACCGCTGACTTTAATCATATGCTTCTTTTGCATCAAGACTCACCAATAATAGTGGTGTTTTCTTATAAAATAATGTTAAACAAAGCTTTCCAGATCTTTACCAGTGTCTTTCCTCTCAACTTTCAATTTTCCACAGGAATGCCATCTTTTCCTGTACATTTCGTTGTTGATTGAAGGTATAAGAACAAATGTAAAATAAAATAAATAAATAAACATCACCATTTATGTCATATATTCTAATTTTAGCTATGAATTGTTGAGCATCATCTCTCTCTATTTTTTTCTTTCCCCTTCCTCTAATTTTGGCACAATTTTAAGTCTTTCATAAATATTTCCGTTTGGGTTTTTCCTTGGTTTCCCCAATTTCTCTGCTTTATACAAACTTTCATAAATGTTCCAAAATGTCTCTAATATCTCTGTAGGGATCTCTGGGGGGGGGGGTGGGGGTTGTATCTTAGGCTTCCTGTGTTTGGCTAGAACTCTTTCTCCTTGCTGTTGTCTAAGTCATTCTAAAAGCTTTCGTGCTGTATTTGTAGTCAAACTATAGTTGCTTAATAGCAACTGTTTTAAAGTCATGCATATTATCCAAACAGTCTGTTATTTTCTCTGTAGCACTCTGCAATTACTCTTCTTCTGTAATATTCTCTTTCTTCTCCAGTACATTAACCTTTGTCAATGCTTCTAAGTAATTATTTTTACTTCTTTCCAATGCCTTTCTCTTATTTCTGTCAAGTATTTAAACTGTATTTTCATTTCATCCCTTTTCCTAGCTAGCCATTCTGAAGTAATTTATATCTTTCCTGATATCTCTCGAATCATACCCACTACCCATTCCTTAACCTCATTTTTTTAATACTTAAGTAAGAAAGTACTAGTGTCTAATTTTTACCCCTTTACCCTGCATCTTTATATTAGTTTTTTTATTGGTATACAATTTGGTAAAGTTATTGGATGGGTAGCAAACCTGTCAATGAAATACACATGTTCCTGTGGGTTTACTATCATATAGTTGACAGTCAAAATAAATTCCTACCTTAAATATCGACTGAGAAGTTTGACTCGGAATTTTGAGGAGGTCAGAATGTCACAAACGGCAGGAAGTCTCTCTCGACATCTGTAGACTGCAGTCCTATGCTGCGCATCACGTGACATGACAATTTTTGCAGGTGGACAAGCCCCCATGCGCCCCCACACCCCCTACAAATTATATATTCCAACTCCGAGATTGCACCACAGTGGGGAAAAGGGTAAATTTCCTGATCGTCACTACTGTGATCTCTAGTTATAAGACAACCTCATATGTGCAAATGCACTGTGCACTCGCGGAACCAGGACTCGCTCAAATGAAGGTTTGGCAACACGGGATTCAGTCAACTGTAATTCGATATCCCATGGTCGCGGAACCTTCACTCGAAATTGTGATTGCAAACCGTTCCTGTGATATATAATTTCTGTGTAATCTAACCCAATTACTGTAAAATGGGAAATATGTAAATTGTGTTCCACTACTGAATTCACATATTCTGTCCCAAGTATTCTCATATACTTCTTCAGAAATATACCCTCTTGGGTTATGTTTTCCCTTTAGGTCCTCTTGATATATCTTCACAATGACAAATCAGGTTCTAGCCCCACTCATAAATAATATTCCCTGGCAAAAACTTATTCCCCCACCACCAAATTTTCCTAACTCCATAGTAGTACTTTTAGGTGGAAAATAAATATATGCCATTGTATCTCCTTTGCCATTAAACCCTTAATACCACAAATCTACTGTATTGTATTTTTTTCCTTTTCTATCAGTACTTGTGGCCCTCTTGTAGACAGTATTATTACTCACCTTTTACTTTGTCCCTGATACTATGCTGAATGTCCTGAAATAATTTCTTTGCCAAATTAAAATGCTTGTTTCTATCCAAATGCATCCCCTATAATATTGCTGTTTGCATCCTGCACTCCTTACTATAATTCAGTTCTCTGTTTTTTTTTTTTTATGAATACCTTTAACTTCATGCAGTTTAAGTAATGTCATGGTCACACATAACGTTTACAAACCACTGTGCACATTTTCATGAATTTCATGCAGTGTACTTGTATGTATTTTATTTTAACAATTGGCATTCACTCCAGCATTACATAAGTTGCTCAAATCCTGCTTTCCATTAAATCTCACTCCACCTATTGAATGTTATTCTACATGTAATGTTCCCACAAATTCAATTTATTTCTTTGTAATTTGCTCCTTCCCTTATTTGAATGTTCTACCTCCAGTTCTGTTATCTTTTTTCTGGTATTTACTAGTTCAGTTGTGGTTGATTTAGGTTTTCATTTCCATTTTCTAGTAATTGCTTTTTAGCAGCCAGTAACATTAAACTTAAGACCTTACTATATCTAGGTAATTCAGTTCTTGTATGCCAATGTAAAAGAATCATTTCCTTAATTATAATCATTTGATGCCCCAACATTTCTGACATAGTACACTGTAGGAATTTTTTTTAAATCTGCCAAGTCTTTACATTCACAAAATTATGATGTCCTAACCATGAGCTTAGGTTGGCATCAGTAGCTTAAGAGTTTTATGACTATTCATTACCTGTGTTAAGAAATGATGGGGCAGCAGTCTGCATTGCTCTGAACTTGCTCAAGATGGCATCTCCCATTTTGTTGCATTAAAAATAGGTTATAATGTAATGTAATACCCCACACCCAAGATGTGCAGTAGCAAAGCTGGCCAACAGTCTACCAGACCCTGTCTACAACTCAGTGCAGCACCTAGAATGCCCGCACACTCACAGTAATGCATATGGCCTGTCAATCCTATCAGTGTCTTCCTGGTACTGCAGATATTGTGAGTTTTACTGTTTACCACCCATCCCAGCATACAATAACATATTATTCCTTAGTAAATACAGTTATCCTTTAATAAAAACAGTTATATGAAAAAGGGACACAACCATTCTTTCCTGTTTCCAAATTAATGCAACAAAACATGTTTCTTGTATGGCCTGGAGTGGGGGGTGGGGGTTGTTCAGCACCCTTCTGTCATCCTATCCTAATTATGGTATTGGTGGTGCTTGCTCCATGAGTATCATAATGATGAAAATAATATTGTATTACATGAAATGTTTTGTACATAGTGAATAGCCATACCTCCCAACCGTACCAAATTACTCATTTTTTACCTAGTTTTGGGGTCCAAATAATGGGGTGCCACAATTCCTGAGCGGCACCCCTTAATTTCTGAATTTCCCAGAGCTTTCATTTTAAATTTTATTTCCTAGCTTATTGAGCTGACGTCATCACGTGCGCGATGATGTCAGCTCCGTGAAATGGCCTGTCGGAATTGAGCTGAAGCTCAACGTACGTGCATTTCCGGTTGGCGACTGCTCAAATCCTTGGTGGGAATAAATGCTGCTCCCTAGCTGTTTGAGAAGAATGTTGCTCAAATCCTTATGCTGAACTGGATATCTATGCTGCTTAAATCCTTATGCCGAACTGGATATCTGTGCTGCTTAACCGCAATGCATTTGCTTCCGAATTGGGTATGTCAAGCCATTTTCATTTGAAGAAGCAGAGCTAGGGAAGAATGCCAAGCCGTTTTCATTTGAAGAGAAGATAGGAAGAGCTGCAGTGTGCGTGTGTGTGTGTGTGTGTGTGTGTGTGTGTGTGTGTGTTCATACATATATATATATATATATATATATATATATATATATATATAAAACTCATACTCAAACTTAATAATGCATATAAAATTAAATTATACCAACAAATATAAGCATATTTGCCAAGCCTGTTTGGTGTAAATAAGTACAAGATCTTGACCAGCACATACCTAATTCACGTAGCTTCATTAGCTGTCAAGCAAAGCGAACTATCACTTCATATACATAATGCATATTCTAGATAATACATACAAAATCAACGAAAATATATACCAAAAATATAAACATACTTGCCAAGCATCCTTGATGTTAATAAGTGCAAGATCTTAATCGGCCGATGTCTAATACTCATAGAGTAAAGCCCACCAAACAAAATGAATATCTCATTCACATACATGACGTTTACTCAGATTTGAGAGGTAGAAACAGTCAATATGAATATATTGAGCAGTGACTGTCTTATCAGAAATATTTAACAAACATAATGAAAAGACTAACAAGACGACAGAAGATACTTAACTAAACATGATGTACATCTTGTAATCTATCATATATTAACTGGAAAACTAATGTTTGTTTGTGTCTTTCGGCTTTTCCCGGTTAGGGGTCGCCACAGCGGAACTCCAGTCCGCTAATGATTGGTAGTTGATTTTTACGTGCCGAGTTACCAGCCCTGATGCACAACCTTCAACGAAGGTATGCCCATTCACGCATATCTCCACGCAGAAGACGCTCTATCTGAGAATCGAACCGGACAGCATCTTACTGTGAGACGACAATACTACCGCAGCATCACCACCGCGGGTATTAACTGGAAAACTAATATACAACAAAAATAAAAGTAAAACACACAAAAATATATAATCAAGTTTTAACATGTCATAAAGTATATATCAATAATCTTATATATAAAAATATAAATAATGAAAACTAATTACCCAGCAGGACCTAACATAATAAAAATCATATAAAGCATACTACCATATGAGCCATTACTCAATAAACTATAAATTACTTAAACAAACATCTCTTCAACGAAGGTTTTAGGGGAAAGTTATTAGTGAAGTATTTACAAACCAAATGCTATTTTAAGAAGATATGTTTTAATTGCATCTGATTTTAGATTACTAAGCAGATTTTTATACTGGGAATGGTTTTGGTTGAGATGTGACTTTAAAAATGAATGTAAATTGAAACATTGCATTTGATGACGTGATAGTATTTCTACTGGCTCTTTTCAATATAAAAGTTTTTAAATATTCTGTGGATACTTACTGAGTTGTCTGAAGAAGCAAGAACTATACTTGTGAAAGCGCTTACCGAATTAGTCAAAATAAAGTCTTTACCCTGGACGTGTGTCAACTTGTTTTCATTTATTTTTTGTACTGTTGCAGTCCTTACACTTAGTTTCACTAACAGGCCATTTATCCAATTAGTTGGTGTTGTTTTTTGGTTTTGTGTATGTATATCTATATATATATATATATATATATATATATTATATATATATATATATATATATATATATATATATATATATATATATATATATATATATATATATATATATATATATATATATGTGTGTGTGCGTGTGTGTGTGTGTGTGTAATGGCCAAGATGAATATACCTGGTGGCTAGAGAAGGTACTCGGGCTCAAACCTTGTATCTTGGGTACAGGTAACAGCCTGAAGTCCCTACCCACCACCCCTTCTGAAAACTGTCTAGAGTTATGCCTCATATTTTTGTTCTGTTCCTCATAAAATCTGTGATTTTCTGGATTTCAGTGAAGGGAAAATAAATGGTAACACCAAACCTTGGGCTGTATACCCCCATTATTGGCTTTGTCCAGTTTTTTTGTGCTAAGAGGTTGAGAGCTATGGTGAGAAGTAAGAACTGAATTCATTAAATGATACCCATTTAAGTTTCAGTCTTTTTATTGTTTAGGAAACTGCTGATTTGGCATAGTGGTATGTTGCTCTGACTGTAGTGCAGAGGGTTCTGGGTTCAAGACTTGGCAGTGAAACGCATGGTGGTAACACAGCATCTGAAGTTGTTAATCTTCTTCCTATTCATCACTGATGGGTTCGGTTCCAAGCCCCAGCAATCGAGTCGGCCTTATACCAAGCTTGCGTGCACCAAAAACTCTCGAGCTAAGCTGCTACCTACAATGCCCTTTGCTCAGTTACCTCAGATCTCTTTTGCTGTGCAGCCATATAGCAGCTTTTCATAGAGCTCTCCAGCTAAGTGCTTTTTTTATATATATTTACTAGTTTTGAAAAAGTTTTTCTCTTTTTATAATCTGTTCTTGATTTCTATATTGTTTCAGCTCTACCCACATGTAGTTCTCTCTTACCATTGTTGGTAATTTCTTGGTGTTTCTAACTTTCTACCCTTGTGGTATCTTGTTACCATTGTTGGTATTTCCTTTCTGTCTTCTCCATTTCCTCTCTTTCCTCACTCTTTCCCTTTTGTGTGAGTGTGTTCTGGGATGTCTGAAAAGAAGGGAACTACGGGGTTTAAACACTGCTCTTCTTGCAGTGGTAAACTACCGAATAGTGACCTCCATAAAGAGTGTGTGTACTGTTTGGGGGTTCCGCATTTGTCGGCGGACCCCCCCCCCCGTGTGATATTTGTGCTAGTTTCAGTCAGCGGACGCTGAATGAACATCGTAACAAATTGATTTTAAAGGGCCTGCTTGCTTCACCTTTTTCGGAGGCTATTTCTGCGACAGAGGTCTCATCCCCTCCTTCTTTGGACAAGATACGTCCTCGATCAGACCCCTCTTCACCGACCGGTGACAGAGGTAAAAGTCGCAAGCATAAGGCCCATAAGTCCTCATCTGAACACCGTTCTGCCTCCTCTGTGCCGACTACTACATTGGCTCCGAGCTCGGATCCAACGAAGTTTATCGAGGTCGACTCATCGGCACTTACCCCGGCACCGATGACTATGGCACCTTCTACTGCCTCGGTACTGACCAGCCATCGATTTCTCTCTTTGGCACTGACATCGCCCATTTCGGCTCTGATATTGGTTCCGACTACTACCTCGGAACAGTTTTCGCCATCCACCCCCATCGTAGCTTCAGCTTCAAGCCTGTTCAAGGCTCCAACCATACCGTTGCTACCAGTTGCAAAATTGGAATCGTTGGTGCCATTCTGTGACACACCACGGACCCAATACTCATCTACTTTGGACCTGTTTGCCAGACAAGCCTCCAGTCCCTTTTTGGACTGGCCTGATTCCCCCTCAGGGGCATCAGTGAGATCCACCAGGAGCCTTTCCGAATTGGATGTGGTTTGCCTTTTTGACCAGCTGCTGGCCGCCAGGGGAATTGCAAATCCGCCTAGACCCTGTCCCACTCCAGGCTTTGGGTCTATTTCTCCAGCAACCCCTACTTACTCTCCTCCCTTGGATCCCGCGGTTCCAAGGCTCATTTATCCAACTTTTACTAGAGGACTCCCTTAGTCAGCGCCGACAACGACTCTGTCTGGGGCCCCGAGACCCCTTTGGGTGTTGGTTCCATCTGAACCCACCCTTCCTCAATCTTATGCTTGCGGGATGGAACCTCCGGTTCCGGTCTTGGTTCCGATGGTTTTGTCGGCACCGACTTAGGATCCAAGGGTGACTACTGCTCAGAGTCTGCTTGAGGCTCCGTCCCCGGGGGTGGACCATCTGGAGTGGTGTGTGACCCTGGTTCTGATTTTTTCTTCTTTGGTTCTGGGCTCCCATTCCTCTTTGGGCGGGCCCGCTTTCCATGTGATGGAGAGGGGGCTTGCAGCTAGCAATCCTCCTCCATTGGTTATTTCCCCAGTTCCTTCTGAGCCACAGCTGTCTAAGGCCACCCCCCAGGACTCCGGAAGCACAAGGCTCAGGAAATCCCTGTCCAGGACATTTCCCTTTCTTAGTCTTCTTCGGATGCTCCCACTGAAGAACCCCCCCTCGGAAATGGGTGTGTAAGAGGAAACACATGGACTCCCCAGAGGAGTCCCTCATGGAAGATACGGACTACGATGATGGGGAAGGATCCCCATGGTCACCCCCTGATGATGTCCTTCAGAGACATCATGGAAATCTTGAAACAGAGGGGTGACTGGAAGTCCTCCAACCCTTCCTCGGAGGAATCCGTATTCCTGCAGACCTTTCGTTCTCAGCCCTCTACTTTTTGGGTGTCTTCCCCCCCTCCCGCCGATGAGTTGGTTAAACTCATTGTGCAATGGGCTTGGAAGAACCCTGACTCTGTTGAGGCCATCCCCAGGAGATCAGACATAGTACTCTCCCCTCCAGAGGATCAACCCCATTGGTCCAGAGGTTTGCCAGTGGACGCTATGGTGGTTGCAGCAGCCACGAAAAAGGACCTTACAGAAGAGAGTCCTGCTGTTCACCCGTCCAACAGAGAGTCCCAGGCAGTGGACAGGTTAGGAAAGCAAGTCTTTGCGTCAGCGACCTTTGCAGTTTGGTCTCTGAACTTTCTGGCACATTTTACGAGGCTCCAGAGAGATCTTATCTCTGAACTCTCGTGGGTCAAGTTTCAGATGGAGCATGAGATAATGTTGCTTCACAGCTTGCCACCCCAGAATCTATATCTAATTCATTCATGAGGTTGCTGTCACACGCAACTGAAGGAGCAGCTAGAGCTGCGGGTGCAGGCGTAGTCATGAGAAGCCACGTTTGGATGCGCATTTGTGACCTCGCAGACTCCTTCAAGTCTTCCTTTCTAAATGCCCCTATTGAGCCATCTGCTCTGTTCGGTGCTAAGATCAAGGATACATTAGCCAAGTGCGAGCAAGAAGGGAAGACCTTGTCTGCCGTTGGCCTACACTTTTCCAAACCTCAGCGTTCCTTCTCCAGGTATCAGAGGAGTGGAAAGATGTGACACAAGAAGTCTCAAGGTCCTTTCCGAGGCACACATGGTGAGGATTCCTCCAAAGGCAGAGGGGGTTCAAATAATGGAAGACATCCCATTTGGGGAAGGGGTCCCCAGAACCAGGGCTCCAGAGATTCCTTCTCAGGTAGACCATATCAGCATTCCTGAGGCGCTGCCCGATTGCTTTCCTGTGGAAGCAGTTGGGGCTTGTTTTTCTCTGCACAAAGCTGCCTGGCTCTTCATTACGAATGATCAGTGGGTGCAGAGAATCATTACCAGAGGCTACCATATTCCACTAATAACTTATCCAGGACCTTCAAAATCCCTTCCCGATGTTCCATCCAGTCAAAGGGAGGAGGCTGTTTCCAAAATACGAAAGCTGTGTCAAAAATGAGCCATCCAACAGGTCCCCCCAGATCAGTGCAGATCCGGGTTCTACTCAAGATTCTTTTTGGTGCCAAAGAAAACAGGGGGACTGGAGGCCCATTCTGGATCTCAGCCAACTAAACAAATCGGTAGTTCAGACCAAGTTCCGCATGGTCACGATTCAGTCTATCCTTCCTTTCTGCGGGAGGGTGTGTGGATGTGCTCATTATATCTCTGGGATACGTATTACTATATCAAGATGGACAAGCGCTCCAGGAGTCTCCTTCACTTTGGTTGGAAGCCAATCACTACCAATTCAGAGCCCTGCCTTTCGGTCTCTCGACGGCCCCCAGAGTATTCACGAAATGTCTTGCAGTGGTAACAGTTCATCTGAGACTTCACGGATTCCAGGTGTTTCCATACCTAGATGATTGCCTCCTCTCCGCCCCCACCAAGCATTTGCTGGTCAGGGCCCTCTGCTACACACTGACTCTAGTGGAGTCATTAGGCATCACCATACATTGGGAGAAATCAAACCTTCAGCCATCACAACAACTGGAGTTCATAGGGGCAATATTCAGCACCCAGTCAAGCCTGATCTCACTTCCTCTCCACAGGCTTCAGAGACTAAGGGCACAAGTTCAGGTGATACTCTGTCGAAGCAAGGTGTCTGCAAGGGAAATCCTTCAAGCATTGAGAGCTGCGGCCATCCCCATAGTTCCCTTAGCCAGACTACACATGAGATTACAATGGCTCCTTCAGGCCCAGTGGATACACAGTTTTCACCCCCTGAGCTCAAATATTCTCATCACCAACATTTGAAAACAAGATCTCCTCTGGTGGATGAGTAAAGATGAAAACCTTTGGTGTCACCCCTTCCAGGTTCAACAGCCCAGTGCCACGGTGACCACGGATGCTTCCCTGATGGGGTGGGGGGCACTTCCAGGGAAAATCAGTCCAAGGCCCATGGCGATGTAGAGATCAATTTGCATATCAATGTCCTGGAGATAAGTGCGGTGCTGTTTGCGTTGCAAGCTTGTCATCCGCTCCTTCCATCCGGAATGATTGCTGTCCAGTTGGACAACATGTCCGTCGTCTGGTACATAAACAAACAGGGTGGGACCAAATCTTACCCCCTATGTTGTGAAGCCATGAGAATCTGACAGTGGGCGATAGCTTCCAACTGCTTTCTGATCGCAACGCATATCCCGTGGAGCTCCAATGTGATTGTGGACAGACTGAGCAGATGCATTCTTCATCCTCACGAATGGTCTCTCAACCCGAGTGTGGCAGCGGAAATTTTCAGCCGTTGGGGCCAGCCGTGCTGCGACCTTTTCACCTCCCCTTCAAACACAAAATGCAGCAGCTACTTTGCCCTCTTTCCCCCTCTCGGGGAGTCACTGAGAGACGCTGTAATCCACAATTGACCCACGGGTCTCCTTTATGCTTACCCTCTGATTCCCCTTGTTCTACAGCAAGCTATTCAGTTGAGAAGCAAAGTGATCCTCATTGCCCCGTTCTGGTCTCATCAAGTGTGGTTTCCCTTCCTTCGACCTCATCTGTTACAACCTCCTTGGATCCTAGACGCTCGTCGGGACCTCATATCTCACCCACAAGGGCTAACCCCCCCCCCCCGAATTTGTCCACTCTCAAGCTGACAGCTTGGTTTCTCCACTTCCGTTAGTTGCCAGGCAGGAAACCCTCTCTTCACCCGTCCGCGATATTATTTTGGCCTCTCATAAACCATCCACCAGGAAACTTTGCAGGGATAAATGGAAAAGATTCTCTATTTGGTCAGGTAATCAGAAGCTAGACCTGTTCTCAGCCCCCGTAGCCACTATTCTTCATTATCTGGCTGAACTGTTTGACAAAGGGGCCTCTGCTTCTACCATTTGAGTCCATCTAGCAGCTGTTTCCAACTTCCGTAACAGGTCTGAAGGAGTGCCACTTATCTCCTCTCGCATTTGCAAAACCTTCCTCAAGGGTATTTTTCACAGCAGGCTTCCCATCAGACAGCCGGAGGAGGCATGGAATCTGTCCTGGGTTCTGCAGGCTCTCTCTCTCTGCCCCCGTTTGAGCTGGCTGCAACATGTGATTTAAAATTCCTGTCATGGAAATCCTTATTCCTGGTGGCTATAACTTCAGCCAGAGGAATTTCTGAACTACAAGCATTATGTATCAAGAGCCCTTATCTGATCTTTCATAAGGACGGAGTATCACTTTGTACTAACCCGTCCTTTCTCCCCAAAGTGGTTTCTGATTTTTTGATTAACCAGTCCATTGAGCTCCCTGTGTTTTTCCCAAATTACTCTAACAAGAGAGAATACTGCCTACATTCCTTGGATGTTCATAGACTATTACGTTTCTATCTGGGCAGAACTAAATCCTTTCGCAAGTCAGACCAGCTTTTCATTTCCTTTGCAGGCCCTAGAATGGGAGGTGCAGTATCAAAAGTTACTTTGTCTAAATGGCTCAGGGATTGCATTGCCTTCACATATTCACTTACGGAGGGATCGAAGCCAGGCCAAATCAAAGCTCACTCAACTAGTCTATTGCAGCATCTTTTGCCTTCCACTCTAGGGCCTCCATGGATGACATTTGTGCAGCTGCCATTTGGGCTAAGCCCACACCTTTATCAAGCTTTACAAATTATATCTGATCTCCAGGGGAAGAGCGGCCTTTGGCTCAATGGTTCTCAGGAATGTTCTTCCATAAGGGCCACCCAGGTTTTCCAAGTAGCTGGGGACTCGGTCCCATCAGTGATGAATAGGAAGAAGATCAACAACTTCAGATAAAGAAGTTATGTCTTACCATAACATTTCATCTGAGTTGTTGATCTTCTAACAGTCATCGCACCCTCCCACTGACCCCCTCCTAAGGTTCCTGGTGGATCTTCTGGGTCTTTGTGGTGTATTAGGGTTTCTGCGCAGAGATGGCCTCTGAATTATTATTCTTCTATATGTTGCATGCAATCTCGATCTGAGGTAACTGAGCAAAGGGCATTGTGGGTAGTAGCTTAGCTCAAGAGTTTTTGGTGAATGCAAGCTTGGTATAAGGTCGACTCAGTTCCGAGGGTTCGGAACTGAACCCATCAGTGATGAATAGAAAATCAGCAACTCAGATGGAACATTATGGTAAGACATAACTTCTTTTTTTTTATTCTAGCAACTTTCCAAAATTATACAAGCAAAAATGCGTCCCTGGTTTTTCAGCTTTTGTCCCCCCCCCCATAAATTTTGGCTTTTTCCAGATTTCTTGTGCTGCAAATTTGAGAGATACAGTTGGGTGTCGAATGGATTTCACAAGGAGCTGTGAGCTTCAGGAGAAGAGAAGTTTAATGTTGCTTATGCTGAGGCTGCTTGAATTTTTAATAGCATAACAGGTTAAATACTAGCTTTTAATGCTGAAGGCTATGGGTTCTACTCCCACAGTATGTAGATGCATTGCTGATACTGTACTGTGTTGTTGTACTTTTAAATGGGGTGGGTGTAACAAGTCAAGGGTGTATCTACAGATACAATAGAAGTGAGAAAATGTCATGCACAAGGGCATTTTTTCCTCAGTGGAAAGAGCAAAAAATATCATTAACCCAAATTCAGGTATAGAAAATCATAATTATTATGTTCTGTGCTGCATTATAAGAAAAATATTTTTAAACAAGCGCAGTACATTTTCCGGCATTCAAGATAAAACACATTTTCCACTGCAGACAGTGGAGACGCAAGAGTGGCCAGTTAACAGCACCTGGATTACAATGATTGCTTTGATGCTTCAGGATGAATGTAGGGAGAGGGTCTGTCAGTACTTGGACTAAAAACTGGAAGTCTTAAAACATGCAGTTTGCCTTGTTTCTTTTGTTGTTGGTCTGATAACACAAATCAGAGTAAGTCAAGCAAAAAACTGAAACTGAAAATAAGTTTGAGAAGCTATGCAAGATGCCCATGGCTTACACTACTGTCATTTTATATATATATATATATATATATATATATATATATGTGTGTGTGTGTGTGTCTGTGTGTGTGAGTAGACTTTTATGATGGAAATGTTCTGAATTGGGCAGTTTTGTCATTATTGGTTCATGCAGGGGTTGGGAGGGTGGCCTAATGGTTAAGGTGTTTGCCTTACAAACACAAGGTGCAGGGTTTAAGTCTCACAAGGGATAATTGGCTAGCTTAAAATGGCTTGCAAAGGCAGTTAGCCTAGTATGAACCTATGAATTAGTATGAACCTATGAATTAATGCATTTTGTTTCATTACTTACTGGAAAAATGTTCAAACAATACATTTAAAATGCGCTCTAAGTCTAACAAGGGTGCTGTATTATACAAGGAATATAATTTAACAAAGTCAGGAAGATGTATCAAAGAACACGTGTATGTTTCTTGTTTTGTGTGCAAGGGGCCTATGATTTGAAAACAGCCCCAACGTAATCTTTATCCACCACTGGCCAGATCCATTTTTTTTGGATGAGGTATGGGTTTCAATGCTGTTTCAATTGATGTGTGTTTCAAGGGCAGAGAAGTTTGTTTAGCAGATGTCTATTAGTGTTTGTGCATTGTGCTATAAAATGTAAAAATAAAATCCAAATAATCATTGTAGAAGTAAAGCAGTATGTACATTACTGTTTATGGTAAAATGGGGCGAAATAGCCAGGTAATGCGACATTGGAATGGCTGCAGGGGGACACTAGTGACATATTTTGGTTGTCCGTTCTTCAGTTTGCGTTTGAAAGTTGGTATCCCACAATTCCATTGGAGTGGGCGGGGTTACACAAGTATGTATGCAAATTTGATGTTAATCAGCGTACAGATCTGTACCTATTTTTCATGGGCCTTGTCCAGATTTTTGATGTTTCCAGGTTGAGAGGTATGTAACTAGCTGATAAATAATGTTGTAAATTATGCTGTACATATAGTTTTTTGTGCTGCTTAGAAAAGAGTACATACAGGTCTGTTAACAAGCAGTAATTTATTATTTGGGGGTACAAAAAGCAAGAATACAGCCCTGATGATCAGAAATGTGTTGGCCTTTTGATAAATGGGGAGAATATGCCTGAAAGACTGATTCTGGATAGTATGCTCTAGTACAGAAAAGACAAGCTGGAAGAACCTGAAGTAGCCTGGACATTTCCTACTAAGAATGCAGACAGAAATAAACTGTGTAAAATCACCTTTGGACTGTAGCAGAAGTAATGAGAGAGATAGTATAGCACAGTAGTGTAGCTAGTGCAGGGAGAGCGAGACAACTGCCCTGGGCACAAAGTGTTGGGTGTGCAATCAGCTGATCCTGATCTCTCTCTAATGCAGTACCAACTTTTAAAAGGTGGGTTTGCATTTGCTGTTAATCCTGAGTGCTGTAGCACTCCATAAGTGGTATAAACTGTAGCAATGGTAGCAGGCAGTTTGCTACAGTTTTTCTTTAACTAAAACCTGAGAGCTGTAGTGCTCCATGCTGACAGGGTATAAACTGCAGCAACTATTTCCTACATTTGTAGCAAGCACTTTGCTACAGTTTAAAAAGAAAAAAAAATTGTTTTGAATTAAAACATGAGCACCTGTGCGCTCTGTGCATGCAGGGTATAAATTGTAGCCATTGTTTGCTACACTTGTAGCAACCAGTTTGCTTCTGTTTAAAAAGATGATTTTTTTTTAATTTAAACATGAGCACTGTAACGCTATGTTCAGGCAGAGTATAAACTCTAGCAACTGCTTGCTACAGTTTAAACCTTTTTTTAAATAAAAATAAGTTGAAGGAGGATTGGGACAAGACACAAAAAACAGGACCTGAATGGTTGAAGTGGGGTGGGGGGAGGTCATGCATCTGGCCTCCTGGTTGGTGTGCCAGTAGAAGGAACATCCACTTATTACAGTGAAGTGGAAGTGCTTTTTATTTCTTTGTTTGATCTTCACTTGAAGAGCTGAGGGATGGAGTGCTGGTTCGTACTACCAGATCAGGGTGCATGTTGAACCAGCTACCCTTCTGGTATGACTTTTGTAACCTTACCTATACTAAATCAGAATGTATAAAAGTATTTTTCCTGTTAAATAAAAATTACATTATTTTTATGGACTAGTTGCCTCTGCTGCTTTATTTGTTAACACATATGTAAAAATGTCTGTGGTTCGGTTTATCATTTTGCAAAATGGTTTTTGTTGGTGCTTGTTTCACTGATTGATGTGTCAGTTTATACTACAGTCAACTTATGTTAATGGTCACATGTATTTTAACCTGGTCATGGTTGTGCAAATATGGAGTAAGTATACTAAGTGCAACTCCCACAAAAAAAGAAAAAGTTTTCTCAGGGGGCAATCCCCCCCTACAGAACCCCATTTTAACCCCTGTAACTTAATATATACTAGTTCTGAGATTGCACCACAGTGGGAAAAGGCGATGCTATCATAATCCCCTGTCTGCTAATGCAAACACTAAAGCACTGAATTTACATTCATTAACCACCAAACTTGCAAACAAACAAGACCATGTATTTCAAGATGATCTGTGACAAATATGCATGCAGTAATGTCACCAAACATAAACAGCCTTCACCCCACCTATTTAACACTCTCACACACACACACACACACACACACACACACACACACACACACACACACACACACACACACACACACACACACCACCAATGATTTCAGACTCAAACATACACAGATTTAAACCCAACTTTAAGACCTTCTGCTTTAACATAGAAGAGCTGCCAAAGAACGTTTATTAAATCTAGCAGTTTTGCCACCTAAAAAAAAACAGCCTTTCAGCAAAATAAATGGTACCCTCAGTACAGGGCAAATTACATACAGACTGTGAGTAAAGGTCAGAATTGAACCTAAGACCATGAAAATAAGAGGGACAAATCCAGGAAGGTCTGGACAAAAAATAAAACAGCTCCTACTACACTAGCATATAGACAGCTAAGAAACATAACAAAACGCCTTATCACCAAAGGTAAGAAAACCTATTTCTCAACAAATCAAAATACACACACACAGATGATTCAAAATTCTTCTGGGTCTCAGTCAGTAAACTGTTAAATTCAGGACAAGCTACACAGCCAACACTAAACACACAGGAAAAAATGTTGTCATAGCCAACCAGTTCGATACCCACTTAACAGAGGCACTATACGGGCCAGACAGCACTGCACTAACTGTGAATAAATTAGTTCTGAGGTGCATTTTAAAGTCCCCCCCCCCAACATTTTGATCCACTGTGGTGTTGCAGTATCCATTGCACAGACAGAGAGGTATCCTGAGCCACATATGTTTTCATACCTCCTACTTCTCCTGAATTCAATTATTTAGTGTGACTAGCTCAAGTGCAGACTGCAGTTGAGTGATGAATGCCACTGTACACAATGTGTCCTCCAAGATGCCTGTAGCAGCCTATAGCTGCTCCATATTCCCCTAAGCAGCCCACAGCTGCTCTGTGTTGCTCATACTTTACAGTTGCTAACCCATAGCTACTCTGCATTGTCCATTGTCACAACTGAAGATGTAACCTTATTTTTTTAATTTACTCCAATATAACAACTGTGTTAGACAGTGTACCCCTGCCAACTAAACGTAAGTTACCTCATTAAGTTACATAAAAGTAACTCTGTGTTAGGCAGTGCATCTTTTCATAGACACAATCTACATAGTACTTTCCTTCACAGTCTAGTCCAGAAACTATTTAAGTTAGCTACAAATAGTACTCTGTAATATGATTATGCCATGTTGGTGGTCTATGTGGAAGTGAAACACTCGGGATACAAACTTTGAGGGACATGCAGGGAGAGAGCAAGAGAGATGTCAGAATTCTCCATGCATGTTACAGATGCAGGCAAAACTCTAGTCCTGAGTGGAATCCTTTAATTTCCAACAAAGATGCCCAAATACAAAGAAAATGTAATTGTATTCAACGACTGGCAAAATAGTTGGTGTCATCCCAAGCATTGGGCAAGATGCTCAGCAGTTATACTTGCTTTGCAAAGGATAGTCTACACCTCTTGTTACAAGGCTTCTGTATACTGGCTAAAGCCTTTGCCATCTCCAGACATGTAAAATCTCAGACTAGACCCGCAGCAGTTTCTTTGTCAAAAATAGATCTGTCTAATGAATTTGGTTAAATTTTTCAAAAAGATAACACACACTGTTGACAGCAGTCCTGCTGTCCACATCACATAAACTGACCCAGCTAAAACATTTGACAGTATCCCCCATGCTAATAAGCTTATCTGTGTGGCAAGATGGATAGCAAGTTGGCTAAAAGTCGAAACCCACTCAGTAGGTTAGACAGATGTCTCCTCAGAGGATATGAAGGTGACAGGTGGTGTTCTACAGGGCTCAGGGCGGAGACGTCATTTGTTAGGTATTTACCTTTCTGATCTCCACACCATGAACAAGGACCTCTGGCTAATGAAGTTTAAAGATGACTGCAACTTAAGAGTCATGCCCAAACAATTCATCAGGAACTTACAGTTGTAAATAGCTGGTGTGCTAAAAATGGGCTCAAATTAAATACAAAAAAAAATGCAATATTGCTGTATTTGGTAGGTAGCCATTCTCCCCAGCATATATCATAGACAATACTCTTACTTCAAAATTAGACTGTTGTTAGGCACCCTGGAACCTCAGTTGATAAGTCTCCTCTTCTTTGATTATCATTTAACAACAGTAATAAAAAAGTCCTGTTTAGCACAGCCAATTGTCAAGACAACGTCCTTCAGTTTTAAAGAGGTCATTGCCTCCCTTGTATGCAGAACCAGTTATGCAAATTGAGTACAATTAACCCCTTAGGATGTACCTCACTAAAATAGTAAACAGTAATGATCCCCAAGATCACTGGCCTAAAAAACCTAAGTTTCCAGAAAGACTTCCTTCAAATGGGATCTGAATGATTGGATGGGTATTCACAAATTCATCTCATACTTAACAATGTAGCCCTCCTGAAGAGAGGGGATATGCTGTAAATATGGGTACTGGAAAAGTGTAAATGGTTGTGATGTGAGACTCTGTTGTCTTAAATGTCTTATGATCTTATGAGTGATGGCCTAAACAAAAATTATGACTAAGGATAGAAATGCAGTCTTTACTCCAAGCTTGCCTTTTCCTTTATTCTTTCAATACACTCTTAAATGGCCAAGAGTGAATTGTAGTAATTGTGGAAACATGATGCATTGAAGCTGGTAATCTGCAGGCCATTATTACCCCAGAAGCCATTAGGAAAATATCACCTGTGTGCTGAAATATTTGCCATCAGTAAGTGCAGTAAGAACTGAGAATCTATAAAAATATGTATATATGAAACCTACAGTACCAAGCTTTACAACACTAATTATAAAACATTACAACAATACACACACCAAACACACAGTTCCTGCTTATATGTTCCTCTGTTATACACCACGCAAGAGGGGACCATTATAAGAACATCTCAAAGAAAAAATGTAAACTTACCGGTAATGTCCAGAAGTTATGTGGAAGACACCTATTGCTGTGTCCCTTTTTTGCAAAACCCACTGAGTCCAATTCATAATGTGACAAGCTATCAGGAATTTTGTAAATAATTATATGTCATTGATGAGTATCAAAATGATTTGTGTAAGATGCTTGTATTACAACTGTATTAGAACTGTATGTTATGTGTATATCAAACTGTTGGTACAGAAGTGTGTGTTGAAAAGAGTTTATAAAGTACTGAGATTAAAAATGCAACCACAGTGTGGAAAAGAACAGAACTGTACATACACTATTGTAACTGTTTAAATGCATATATTTTAACAATGGAAACTGGAATACAGAAGGTTAACTTGCAAAACTTCAAAAAAATAGCTGAAATTAAATTACTTTATGGCTGGACCATAAAAAAATGTCATCTTTCAGTTTCAGTTCAGCAGCAGATAAAATGTCTGTGCTGAGAAGTTTTCTGTATTGTCTTGGAAGTGTTTTATGACTTCCATGATCTGCAGTGATCCGAGGGAAAGCCATTGTGTATGTATTTTCACAGGTAGATGATAAATACTGCTAGCTTTTACCAGTGGGAGTTTTACCTGGGATAGAGTCAGATGACAAGAAATTATGTCATTCTGCATGCTATCCCAGCAGCAATATTTGAGATATTAATTTAAGAACTTTCTGAGAGAGAGATAGCATTCTGTATTCTGTATTTGACCTAGGAACCAGTGAAAAAATCCATCCGCTGGTATAAGACTAAACAAATATCTGCACAGCTTTTTATGAGCATACTTATAAGATTAAAGTTAAAGATAAAAATAATGCACTTTATAAACATATATCTATTTATGACGATTCACATTTTTTAAAATTTGCAATTATAGATCAAGTAGATACAATGGCTTATGGGGGGAATTGGAAAGCATTATTAGCCATGAAAGAGAGTAAATGGCAGATACTGACAGATGCCACTAGATTACCCGGCATCAATGAATTTATCAGTATCAAGCCATTCCTCATTATGACTTAGTATTTTATTTTAGTCAGAATAGCATATATATTGCAGTAATATTTTATTTTACAGTACATAACAAGTTTTGTTATTATTAATGTATTTTGTTATTATTAATGAATATTATGTATATTATTTTATGAATATCAATTGTTTGTAGATTATATAGAGTAATTTTATTGTTTTATGTACTTAGGAAAAGTTCTATTTTTGCTTTCGAACAATTATTGAGTCATGTGTCTTTTTAAAAGTTTCTTTTTTGGCGCCAAAAATTCTATTTAAATGACACTGTGGAATAGTTCGTCTGGTTCTGATGAAGTCTGTATGTTACAGATGAAAGCGCTTAACTGGAATTTTAACTTTGTGGTGTGGATTTTACAATAAATCATTCAACTGGTTTCATCGTGTTGATCATATTTTACGTTTTAATTCTCTGTTCGAGCTGTGCAGATATTTTTTTAGTCTTATACCAGCAGTTGGATTTTTTCACTGGTTCCTGTGTCGTTTGGGTAGTGTGTAATTTCTGTATTTGACCTGACAACATCAGCTAGAGGATCTATTCACCACATCTGCCTTGTTGCAGTAATTAAGTAAGTGTACTACGGTGCAGTATAATTCTTTTAGATATAGTCAGGAATATAGCAAGGCTCAAAATTTAGATGTTTTTCTTTATTTATGTGAGACTGTCCTGCAATGTAGTCTTAAATATTTCGGTTTACTATTGAAAATGCGAATGGTACTTGGGCGACAGTCGGATAGTCGAACGTATAAGGTCGTAAACACGGATGTCGAAGACATAATAATCAATCTAGGAACGGTTTTAACATGGGTCAAGGTAGGGAAGATGTTTGTAGTAGGGAATAATACTGAACACCTACCTCGACCCATGTTAAAACCGTTCCTAGATTGATTATTTTGTCTTCGACATCCCTGTTTACGACCTTATACGTTCGACTATCCGACTGTCGCCCAAGTGCCGTTCGCATTTTCAATAGTAAACCAAATATTTCCTGTGATTTCGAACTCTGATGTTACTGTAAATATATATTTAGTATTGTCTTGTTTTTCTATTATTTATTATTATTAAATATATTTAAACCTTTCATTGTGGCTGGTCTGCCTAGACATATTTAAGTTCTGAGAGTACTTGCATATTTAGTTGGTGACACTGTGTAGGCCAGTCCTAATAGCCTTGCTCATAGTCAAACTGTCATTTATATTAATAGTAACATTACACAGTAAGATTGGACACTCTTTGTTAAGGGCCTTAAAGTAGCTGATAGAGAGGTGGATGGTGGCAGTAATAACTACCTTATAGTCCGGATAAAAAGGGGCATAGCTAGTAAACCAGTGCCAGCCTTTCCCAGGTGCATGTGTGTGCGTGTGTGTGTAAATCAAACTTCAAAGAGTGTGCGTGTCAGCTACTTGGGCAGGGACACAAAGCACTGGTTGGATGGAGAGGGTGCTGTAGGTCTTGGCTTGGCCATTCAGTTGAGATCTCAACTCTGTATATGTACCAATGGGGAGTCTTATTGGGGGTCTGGACAAGGAGGGAGAAACCAGCCCGGGACTAACTGTGGTCTCTGTGTGCTCTTAAGGGAAATTGAATTTGTTGCGGAGAGCTGCATCTGGAAATACTGTGTGTGTGCCTGTCATCCTCCCAATGTACATCTGGTACTAGTGGTGAGGATTGAGGCTCCTTGATTACTGGTCCAGTGGTGGGGCATCATATATAAGTCCAATGTCACAAGGCAGAAAAAGTAAAAATTCTTAAAAAAATAAAGGAAAATCTGTACAGTAAGCTATCTTACAACCTTCTGCTGTGAGTGTGAGATCTAAGCTGAGATGATGCCTGTAAAAATTGAAAACATTTCTTATCCTGCAAAGCACATAAAAAGCATAGTCAACCACCCCTCTAAAGAAACAACAAATTGCTTCTTCACAGACAGTGCCCCAGATTAGTAATTTTGGATCATGGCATTACCCTGGATAACAAATTGATATAAACAAATGCACTGAGTGATGGAATCCATTTGAAATGTCTTCCATTTCATGTTCTGATTGAATAAAATGAAAATCATCCAGGATCAAGCGATAAGCACTGTACTTACTACCTCATCTAGGAGACTATGGCCATTTTCACCTTGTCTGTCACCTATTGTTTAATCTTCTGTGTCCAAGACCAAGAACTCATAAAGCATAACCAAAGTTGATGGCAGCAGTCTTAGAATAATTTGCATTATTTAGTCAAGCTCCCTTTATCACATACTGTATCAGTGAGTTGACTAAAATATGTAACTACTAATTATAAAATTTTTGGTAAGTTGATGTAGTCAAGGAAAATATGAATTTTTGCTTTAACATATGCAGCAAATGCTTAAAAAGCTTTGTATACAGTTTTTAAAATGTCTGATTTACGAGTCTTTTCGGACTTGTTGGCTGTTGGTGAAGCACCCACCAAGAGGAGAAAACGCTGAGAGAAGAAAGGAGCCACTTTTGAGATTTTAAGTATTTTGCTTCAGATTATTTGTTATTCTGCATTGCCGCCTACTTTTGAGCATTTTCTGGCTTGTTAAACCTGATTTCTGTGTTGGTAACTGTATCTAGAACACAACCTAGAGCTGATTACTGAATTTCCTGCGTGCACTTACTTTTAAAATCGTTTTTTCTTAAAAGTTGCATTTTATCTGTCTCTGGCCTAGCACTCAAGTGTGGGGGCCATTTACTGCACTGTTCTAACTTGTTGATACTTGTGAACCTCTGCTTTCCTTAAAAAAAAAAACAAAAAAACAAAAAAATCTTGCTTTTTTCCTACTTTTCTGAGATTTAAAAAGTTCAGTTACAGATTTGCTGTTCTGAACTGTTTCTAAGTTTCTTGGAGGCCATTGTTTGCTTGGGCTAAAGGGAAGTCTCTGTGTTCATCAGTGGCAGTGATAAAAATTGAGCAGCCTGCCTGCCCCTGTGGGAGTGGTTACTGCCTTGAAACTGTAGTTTTATTGGCCATTTTGGGTCAATTCCAAACTCCTTGATCTCCCTCCTATTCCTGGCTCCACAAAGTCTGCTTTTCACTTTTTCCCTTAGAACTGCTCTATCTCTCAAATTAAACACCATATTCTCATTCTAAGGCCCCTCACTGGTCCAAATAAGTAATCTTACAAGTTAGCACTAATAAACCATAAGCACTACTTACTCTTATACTCTCTACGATTACCTTTTCCCCTATTGGTCCATTTTAATTCAGTTCCCTATATTACTCTAGCATGTCCAAAGGTCAGTCAATGGTTTCCTCTCCAGTCCAGCTGGTGAATCTGGGAATTTTGAGGCAATGTTACAACTGTCTCATGTACACGGACAACCCTCTCCTCCTGCAAACAGGTTCAAATATATGTGAGAGATGCAACCATATAGCCAAACTGGAGGCTGAGCTCTCTCATCTCAAAACTGGTGTAACCAGTCAGGAGGAGAAGGTAACCTCACACAACACAATTCCAGTATCACATAGTCCCACCACAACAGCAAACCAAACACATAAAAACACAAAAAACGTACTCGGAGGCTCTAAATAAAAATCTACCTAAGCAACAGAGACCTCCAAAGCAGACATCCAAGCAAACACTACCCCAAAACAAAACACGTACAACACATAGCACACAAAGTCAGTGTGCCAAGCAGTCACAGGCCTTAAGGCTGAATAACACACCTGATACTCTTGTAATAGGTGACTCTATTGTCAGACCCACTGACGTCTCGCTTACCAGGCTGAATAAAGAGAAGGTCACAGTGAGCTGCCTGTCGGGGGCTAGGATCCGCCACATAAAGCAAGCACTCAGGTCACTCCAAAGCAACTACAAATATGACTCGGTCATTGTACATGCTGGCGTGAATGACCTGAGACGTACCTCCCTTGACTACATGAAAAGAGACATAGAGGAGCTCTCTGATCATGTAGCCCAGGCCGGTATGACCCTGACCTTGAGCAGCATCTTACCCTCACCTAGAATGATGCCACAGTATAAAGACAAAATGATAGATTTTAACAATTGGCTAAAATTTTGGTGTCATTCAAAGGGGATCCAGTGTCTGTCAGCCTGGGAAGACATGCTCGACAAGCCACGTTGCTTCGCTAGGGACGGCTTGCACCTGTCACCCCTGGGCTTTCGGATATTGGCAAAGGCTCTTGCCACCCCCATAGTGCCTTTTTTAGGCAAGGCTCAAAAGTCAAACCCACCTCCATAGACAGCACAAGGAACAAGAAACTAAGGGTAATGCTGCTAAACGCCAGAAGTCTTAACCTCAAGATGCACGCACTCAAAGCTGTCCTCAGTATGGAGAACATCGATATCTGTGCAGTGACAGAAACCTGGTTCAAGGCTCCAGAGAGCACCCCAGCACTACCAGGTTATACCTCATATCATGCTTTTCGGCCACAAAACCCGGACCGAACCACAAAAGGAGGGGGAGTTTCCATATTTATCAAGGATATCCACACCTTCAGGTTAGTGGCATTGCACGAAGTATCGGAGACCATCCATGTGCAACTGACAGTGGGCAAGACTGCTTTTCAGTTTATAACATCCTACAGACCACCCTCTTAAAGTCAGGAATCCCACTCGGCTTTCCTGAAAACATTGGAGAACATGAAGATCTCTCCGAACACCATTATATTGGGCAACTTCAACTACCCAAACATAGACTGGGAGCATTACTCAAGCCCCAGCACCTTAGCCCAAAGGTTCCTGGAATTTATAAACTCAAATGCTATGAAACAACTAGTCACCACTCCCACAAGAGGGGAAAACATACTAGACCTGATCATTACCATCATGGGGACTCTATGCTCCATACCAGTAGTATATCCCTCATTGGTAAGATCAGACCATAAATTAATTTCACTGGATATCCACATCCCGACCCCACCCCCAGCCCAGAAAACCACAGTGAAAAACTTCTCAAAAGCGAACTTCACACTTCTCAAAACCGAAGTGGAATCCTTCAAGGCCCCAGGGCCAGTGGAAACTACGGCCCAAACTGCAGAATCCTATATAAACGCATTCTACGGACATCTCCAGGAATGCATGGATCATGCTATCCCAAACAAAATCAAGACCCAGTCATCCAAAGGCAGGCGTCCAGTCTGGTGGACCCCAGCCGTAAATAAACTGTACAACAGAAGGAGGAAGCTAGAGCAAAATCCCTAAAAGGGAAGGCATCGCTGATTAGTACTAGCAAAAAATTATGATCCCTCATAAAATCCTCCAAGGCCAGCTTAGAGAGAAAAATTGCACAGGACGCTAAAGACAATCATACGGCTTTTTTCAGTTATCTTAGGAACCTGGGATGCAACTCCCAGACTTGTTCTAAGTTGATTCTAAACAACAAAAAATACACTGAACCCACAGACATCGCCAATATCCTGGCAGACATGTTCAGTGCAAACTCCCCCCCCCCCCCAAAAGAGCAAGTATCTATCCCGGCAGAGTGCAGCCTCCCAAACATCTCTGATGCTCAGGTGAAGGCCGCCCTCTCCAAAGCAAAAAACACTGGTTCCATGGGACCAGATGGCGCCGCGGGTTGCGTCCTACATGAACTCCAAGAAGAACTAATCCCTCAAGTAAAACTGCTGTACAGTCTCAGCCTCACTACAGGATATGTGCCCAAAGAATGGCGTACAGCAACAGTGGTCCCACTCCACAAAGGTGGCGCCTCTACGGACCCTGGAAACTATCGCCCCATAAGCCTGACTAGCCTAGTCTGCAAGGCTATGGAGAGGATCATCATGGAACTCATAAACAAAGACATTGGGGACCTACAGACACTAGATCCTACCCAATTTGGCTTCGTCAAGGGCAGATCCTGCCTTTTGAACCTGGTCGACTTCTTCGAAACAGTCACCAAGGCCATAGATGAAGGAAAGGTAGTCCACACAGCCTATCTGGACCTCGCAAAGGCATTTGACACAATACCCCACTCGGGCATCATAGATAAGCTATCCAGCCTAAATATAAACCCCTATGTCACAAGATGGGTCGCAAACTGGCTCAAAGACAGAACCTACAGAGTCAGAGTTGCTGGAGCCATGTCAGACTCGAAACCGGTCACAAGTGGCATCCCACAAGGTTCTGTCCTGGGACCTCTCTTGTTTGGTATTTACTTTTCTGAGGTACAGGCCAATGTGGGAGAACTATGGCTCACCAAGTTCACAGATGACTTCAAACTGGGTGCCATAATCGACTTTCCAGCTGACACAAACATCCTCAAAAAGGTCTCGCAGAGACGGATAACTGGTGCCAGAGCCATGGTCTAAAGCTAAATGCCAAAAAGTGTATAGTCATACCCTTTGGCAAAAACAATGTGCCCACAAATTACCACATAGGTGGTAACCCATTAAGTACAGAGAAAGTAATTGGGGATCTGGAGACCCAAGTTGATAGCAATCTCTCCTTTGACAACCACATTGCCAAAGTGGTTAGAAAGACCTTCTACGTAGCCCACCTCATCATGAAAGGATTCACATCTAGATCAAGAGAGGTAATCGTGCCCCTTTAGTCATCCCTCATCAGGCCCATCATAGAATAAAATGCCCCCTTTGGGATGTACCTTACCCGACACCTGCAGCAATTAGAAAGACCCCAAAAGTACCTCACCAGGAGGATCAAGGGACTCATACAGATGCCATATGCTGCTCGGTTAAAAAATCTCCAGCTCTACTCAGTTGCATACCGCCTACTTTGAGGCGATCTATGCCTGACATATAAAGCTATGTCCAACCCAGAATTAATGGACATGCTCCACCTCAGTAAATCTAAATCCCTTAGAGCCACGCGCTCGAGGGACTTGAACCTCAGCACAGAAATAAATAGAACATGCTGGAGGGACAGATTCATAACCCAGAGGCTCCCTTCGCTCTGGAATAGAATTCCAATTCATGTTAGGCAGAGCACCTCACTGACTCTCTTCAAGAAGAATGTTGATGAGTGGATGGGGGATTGTAGGTTTGTCCCAGGGATTACTTCCGTGTCACTATTAGACAGAGGCACAGTATACTCAAATCAAGGGGTGGCGTAAGCCAAACACAATCGGGCTAGGCTTATAAATGCCCCAGGGCAGATAGCCTAGTATGAACCTATGAATCTATGAGTCTGTAAGAGGTATAGCATAGGTATGAAAATATCTGTAGTAAATGCTTAAAAAGTTGTGTATACAGTTGTTTAAAATGCCCAGATTATGAGCCTGTAACAGACATGCAACAGGTATGAGGATGGAATTACAGAGGAAATGAGGTTGACAGTAATTCAGCTGCCCACAAGGAGAGCTACAGATAGACAGTCTGACATGAGGGGAAACAGTCCTTTATCTCTTCATTATAATATAAAAATGAAAACATCATGACATAAGCACTGTAGTAACTGTAGAAGAAATAGCTGAATTAAGCCACAGGGTCAGGGGCTACTAGGCATACCTCTCAACCTGCCGACATTTAAAATAGGAACAAAGACCATTGAAAAGTAGGTGCATTCAACTAAAATTTGGACATCTAATAGCATAAAATTTCATTAATATAACATAACTCTTAAACCATTGCAACACATAACCATTGCTTGGTTATTTTTATTATATTTGCTATTTTTTCTTACAAATTTTTGCTTTTTGTTGTTTGTAATTGTATTTTATTCATGTCTTGGAGCTTATCTCCCAGGGCCTCTACTGAAAATGGACATATATCCAGTTAGACTAGCCCGGTCAACAAATGTAAAATAAAATAAAAATAAAAAATAAAATAAAAACTCTCCATCTTTCAGTAGGAATGTGGGATACTGTTGTCAACCTCTTACTACAAGAAATCTGCACAAAATGTAAACTAGAGACCAATTTTAAATATTACTCATAAACTTAGAAAGTTGCTAGAATAACAGGATTTGTGTTGGCATGCATTTTCTGAAGGATAAGTAGTGTGAAATGTATATATATGTCATTACTTAATGACCTCAGTCCTCAATGATTTACCATAAAACCACAAATTTTATGAGAAACAGAGCAAATATATGAGGCAAAAAAATCTGGACACTGTGAAAATTGGGACAGATGAGAGGTGTGACCACATTTAAAACTCAGGGAGTGACAAAAGGGATGTTAAAATATAAGCATGTGATCAAAAAGACAGCATGAAATCTGTAGACTGATGTACTGTATTGCAAAATTCTACCACACAAAATAATTTATTTTTGCTTCAGAAAAGGGAGATGTAAGATGCGAGTCCTCCAAAACAGGGACAGGTCTGCTCTCTGTATATTGTAACAGTCATGACTTAATTGAATCTTAACACCAGATTCACAGCTGATCTTGATGCTGATGAAAAATATCCCCTTCAAATATTAATACATTGTTCAGTGTCCTGTAACTATGAACCTCATTCAGAGAGATACCTTTCACATTAACTGCCGAGGAGACAGGTCTTCATTTGATGTTAAAACAGTGATTGCTTTTGTGATATTAAAAGAAATGCATTGAAATGAGATAATCAGTATATTAAAAAGGAAGGAACAAAGAAAAAGAAATTTGTAAACTTCAATCAAGAAGCATCAAAATTTCCTTCAGAAACCAAACTTGTATTTAAATAACCTCTGAACTTTATCTCAATCTCATACCACATATTTTTGGTTCTTCTTTCAAACACCCATGGTATCTATAGATGTGACTAAGTATACAGACTTGTATGTCATTATGTACAAATTAACCTATATTGCCTAGTCTAAAGACTTAAACCTTGCCTGTGATATAAATAGGACCTGCTGGAGAGGCATTCATGTATTCCAGAGACTATTCCTTCTTTGCAACATGTTTCCCATACATGTGAAGCAGAATTCCTCACTAACTCATTTCAGGTGCATCTTGGATAAGTGGATGGGAAACTGGCAATTGATCCATGGTTTGGCACCTATGTCTGTAATGGACACAGACAGCCTGTAAATGTTTCATGTTTCAAGCCCTTTTCACACTACCAAGGGAACCAGAACTTATCAGTTTGGGATGCATGGCTAAGCTTAAAAAGGTCCCAGTGGTCACTTAAAAAGGCCCCACTGGTCGCATAAAAGGCCCCAGTAGTTATTAGTCTAGTACACACCTGAGAACCTATAATAATTAAGCTGCAGATTTTCTTGAGGATTTTCTCCCTCCTGCATCATCCTAGGCTCCCTACCCAGTGGCCTTCCTCCATCGTCAGGTCTACTAGCCAGCTTTTTTACCCTCCACATTAACTCTATGGCTGAAGCTGATGTGGAACTTGAGGTCATCCTTGGGGGGGGGGGGGTCTACCCATTCACATCTGCCAGAGGTTTTTCATTTTATGCTTTACCTCTGTTACTCCCCGTGCCTTTTGAGGTACCTCCAAGGGGTGGATGTGCAGTGGAAAATTGGGGCCATTGCCCCACCCCCACAGCAGCTCAGCATTATTTTCACCTTATTGCCCCCTTTGGCACACACCTCCTAGATTGACATTCACAACATCCACCAGGAATCATCAAATAGATGCCATGGAAACATCCTCCCAACAGAGATGTTAATACTCAACCCTGTCTGATGCTCCATTATGTGCTCAAGATGCTAATCGAACCCAGGTCACCTGGGCTATAGTCAGGGCTTAATCCCTTTGTGCCACTGGAACTTCTGTTAATATGCAGAATTGAAACTAAGTGTTAAAAGCTGCAGAAATCATAGACTTAAAATGTAAAGTTCTAGAAAGCATGATACCTTTACACTCAATAAAATGTGTGACTTGAACAGGAGTAAATTATCTCATATTTTAAGAATCAGAGTGAAAAGAATGGTGTCTTCTCATGAAAACAATTTTCTGTATTAACATCAGGAATTGATGTCCAAGAAAATTGCCAAAGTTAAAATAATTTTAAGAATTTTGTCTTTCTTGATGAATTGGAGGTAAACTATTCAATTCACTTTCTTCAGATGTAGATTTGTCATACACAAAACCATATCTTTTTAAGATATAAAGTGCACCACTTACTGCTTCTGGAACTTCAAATGCAACATTGAAACCTGAATTATTAGTTGTCAAATGATTTAATTTTTCAAGGCAAAGAGACAATTTTAAATGCAGCATATTCTCACCCATCAGTAAAGAACGGCAAGACTTCTGTATGTTTTCAGTTGATCATTTAGTTAAAGCAGAGTATTTAGGCTGCTTATTAAAATCTTAAAATAATAAAAAACATATTCTACAGACTAGACAGATGTGCACCTTTCAAGATTTGTAGTCAACTGGATGTGCTTTAATAGAGAAAACACAAGGAAGCAAGAAAAGAAAAAAGAAACATTATACATCACATTATACATACATTATACATTAAACATTATAGATACACTTATTTAGTAAATATTAGTGGTAAACTAGAAATCTCTGAGACAATATGTTTTCCCTAACTCTCATAAAACTCTTACTGTACAAGAACTGGATGCACCAAGGTCATCTCCAGATTGTCATACTCACTAAATGTTGTCTGCCATGGGAAATCACTGCCCGTGTGGTTTCTAAGTGTGCACTAGCAGGGATTCCCTTGTTTTTGTGGGATTTTCCCTTTTTTTAATTTCCCCCAGTCTTTTGGGTTTCTAATTGCAATGACTGGAATGGTTCCCATTCCTAAGTCAAAAGTATGAGTAAAGTTCATGAAATTGGCATTATTTCAGTCTTTGATGTTAGCCAGAAGTGCTCTTTGCAGCACCTGCAGTGTGCCCAGTACTGACTCCTGCAATTCATATGGAGTTACATGTATCAGGTACCATATCTAAGTATGATTGTCAATTCTTTCTTTAAAAGACCCATTGGTCCGTACTGCAGTCGCCGCCTCACAGTTAGATCGTTGATTCTCGATTCTCGTTTCACTGTGCTACTGTGTGACGCGCATGCGCGTTGGCGCTCTTCGTTGCGTTGAAGGTTGTAGGCAAGGCAAGCAAGTAAAAACTCTGCTGCCAATTAGCCGGACCGGAGTTCCGCCTGTGGCGCCCCCCCGGGAAAAAAAGTAAAGACACACACACACTACTATTGGGACTGTCTGGTTATCCTTCTTCCACATTGCCCTCATTTCTGCCTGCAAATCCTGGTATTTTGTGTCTTTGTGTCTCTGTACGTAAGACACTGTAGTCACTGGGTGTAGCAATTTCAGTTATCAATGCTACTTTTGTCTTCTTGTCATAGTACCGTGTCTGGTTTTCTCGCATCTGTTTTTTGAACTGTTGTTAATGGGTGATCCCATGAGAGATAAACTTCATCATTTTCTGTAATGCTTTGTGGCTAGTTTCCATTGTTTTTCAGGTACTTCAGTATTATAATTTTTGCACAGTTCTCAATGCAACAGTCTAGACACACTATTTTTATGCCTTTTATTATACAGTCCTGTTGCCATTACTGTATCACTACCAGCAACAGGATGTACGACTGTTTCCAACTCTTCTTTACAAAACCTACAATGTTATATTCTCCTATCTCGCCTTCATTATTGCTGGTTGGGTTCAGAGCCGATCCTTGTATCTGACTCGGCTGCATACCAAAGCTCGAGAATTTCTAGTGACTCGAGGCTACAACCTATCCCAGGATGCCCAGCGGCTATTCCCCAGATCTCGTTTGCCACTTGAAGCATCGGGATTGTCTTTGTTGGCTCAGGCTAGTAATTACCTTTATTATACATCTTTTTCTATATTTTTCACAAAAAAGAGTCTACTAATACCTTCCCTGACCAAGTAGTGTGCTCGTGTGTGTGTTGTTTTATTACTTGGATGCATCTTCGGCTGCTCTTTAAGGACCCTTGTTTTTTCTTCTGTCCCCCTTAAAGAATCCATTTAAGTTGGAGGATTCTTTCTCTTTAGTCTGTCTTTTTTTTCAGGGCTTCTTCCCGTTTTCTTATTAGTCACTGTTTAAGTTAGAGGTGTCTCCTCTGGTTGGAAGAGACTGTCGTTTAACGTAGAGACTTCTCCTCCTCTCACCCCTTTCCTTTCCTAGCAAAAAAAAACTCTTTTATATTTGCTTTCATTCTATTGTAGTTATTGTTAGTGTTATTGTTGTTGCTAGTAGTTGGTTTTCCAAGATGTCTAAAGAATTTGTTAAGGAGTCGAGACAATCTGGGTTTAAAAAGTGCAATTCATGCACCCAGAAAATGTCTCTAACGGACGGACACACAAGTTGTGTGTATTGTCTAGGAGCAGTCCACCTGCAGGATTCTTGCTCCATTTGTCATTGATTTAGTGCAAGGGACCTACAGGAGAAAAAAAAAATCAACTCATTTTGAGGGGTTTGTTGAAAGGCCGTTTTGAAGAAGGGGGTTCGTATTATAACACCAGATGCTGAAAACAGCAAACGGTGTTACTTCGACACACATTCAGCGAACGCTGAAAATATCGAAAACACAGAACAGTGATTTCTTTCCTATGGAAAGAAATCTCTGTTCCAACCCCCCCAAAAAAAACATTAAACACTTCCAAACACATACACACATACCCTAACCCTAATCATACCCCCCAAAACCAGTAAACAACTAAATACACATATGCACGTAACCCAACCATACATCTAACAAAAAAAAAAAAACAGTAAACATTTTAAAACATATACACTTACCTTAACCGACACCCTAATCCTAAGGTCAGTAACTCTCTCACATTTACATAAACAGTTCCAAACACAATTAACCCTAATCCCTCCCCCCCCAAAACAAAAGTAACATTCTGGTTTCCTCACATAAAAAGACAACTAGGAAACTTTATGCAAACTAATGGAGGAGGTTCTCTTGTTGGGTGGACAAAAAACACATAGATCCCTTTACAGCCCCTGTACCGGCAATTTTGGAATTTCTAACAGAAGTCTTTAATCAAAGGGCAGCGGCGGCCATTATTCGAGTACAATTAGCCGCTATATCAAATTACCATGCGGGAGACCTCAGATCCAATGTCCCATAGATTATGCAAAGCTTTCCTCAGGGGTACTAAGGCCACCCTTAGGTGAACCTCCTCCATCATGGGATCTAAATTTAGTATTATCATCTTTGATCCTTCCGCCCTTCAAATCAGCATCCTCTTGTTCACTAAAATTGTTGTCTTGGAAAACAGTCTTTCTAACAGCAATTACTTCAGCTAGGAGAGTTTCATAGTTGCAAGCTTTGTCTATCCAGACTCCATATTTGATTTTCCACAAAGATAGAGTTTCCCTCAGAACAAATCCTTCCTTCTTACCAAAAGTTTGTTCTGAAGCGAATTTAAACCAATCTGTAGAATTGCCTGTGTTTTTTCCTAGCTATGGCAACAAGGCAGAATATAAGCTTCACCAACTGGATGTGCATAGACAGTTGCATTTTTACTTGCATAGGACCAAAGATTTCAGAAAGTCAGACCAGTTGTTTGTTTTCTATTCAGAAAATAAAAAAGGCTTGGCAGTCTCAGAAGTTGCTTTGTCCAAATGGCTTACTGAGACCATCAGCTATGTCTATAATTCTCATAATAAAAAACCACCAGGGAAAGTTAAAGGACATTCAACTAGAGTGGTGTCTACTTCCATTGCCTTTCAATCTAGACTTCCATTGGATTCAATTTGTGCTGCTGCTACATGAGTTACTCCTCACACCTTTATCTCTCATAACAAAGTAGATGTGGCCTCCTGGAGTAGGGTATCCTTTGGTTCCACTGTCCTGAAGAGTTTATTGCCTTGAGCCACCCAAGAAAAAGGTGCTGGGGAGACTGTCCCAACCAGCAAGAATGAAGGTTATGTATGACAACATAACATAAAGAAGTTATATACTCACCATAATGTTCCATGTTTGTTGTCCGGTATCTCACCATCATTCTTGCATCCCACCCATCCATTCCCCCTCCTGGAGGCATCTAGAGGACTTTACAGTTGGCAAATATGGTCTGATTCCCTTCTTGTTTATTTACCTTTATGACCAATATATTTCATAAATTTTCTTTTCTGTATGTTAGCATACTCTAGGGAGTAGTCTCTCAAACGAGACCTGGGGAACAGCTGCTAGGCATCCCGGGATAGGTTGTAGCATCAAGCTAGTAGAAATTTTCAAGCTTTGGTATGCTGCCGAGTCTCCGCTCCGAACCCAACCAGCAAGAATGAAGGCGAGATACTGGACAAAAAAACATGGAACGTTATGGTGAGTACATAACTTCTTTTTTGTCTGTTTCTCCCACATGTTCAATGGACTTTGTAAACCACCATGTAAGTAGTCCACTACTTTGGCCCACCAATATTAACCTTTCGTCTTTTGGTTTAAATTCACCTCCCTTTAACCATTCCTGAGTTCAGTCCTATCAACATGAGGTTCATAGGTGTTTACTAGGCTAATGACCACAAGGGCCTTTTTAAGCCTAGCCATGCATCCCAAATCTCTGACAAGTTCTGATACCCATGATAAGTGTAAGCATCGGCCTGGGAGATGAACCATTTACAGGTTACCTGTTTGCATTAGAGATATAGGTGCCAAACCAGGGATGAATTTCCAGTTTCCATCCAATTGTCCAAGATGTTAGGGGGCTTCCCCACCTCCCCCTCCTACACAAAAGAAGGTTTGTACAAATCAAGGAATACTACACAAGTAATGTGTGTGTGTGTGTGTGTGTGCACACACACACACACACACACATATATATATATATATATATATATATATATATATATCTTTTCCATTTGCATGGATCATGGCTTTGCACACGCATTGTTAAATGCATAAAAGAGAAAAATTTACTGTCAGCTGCCCTAAGAAGTGCAAACACGCTTAGCAGCATTTTTCAGGCGGTCAGCAACTTGGATGGTAATGATTGCAGAAATTACACCTGTCCCCAACTGTGTGTAGCACAAGGTGTAAATACAGTGAGATACACAATAGATGAGTTAGGTAAAGCATGTTTTGAGTTCCACAGTAGTTAGTTTTACTGAAGATTGATCATAATGAAGATTAACAGAATTCCGATATTTTTCTGTACTTGCAACTATATTTATGCATTTTTCACATTTCGTACTTTCTCATCTGATCTTTCACCTTATACACTTTCTTTTGTTTTTTGGCACATTCAATTGCTGCCTGATTTTTATTTACTTCTGCTTTGATTTCTGTTCTCCCTTGACACCGATATGCTTCTGCTAAACTAAGCAGGGAAGATATCTTAAATTTATTCTCATGTTTTAAAACTTTTACTACTTTTGGGTCTTGTGAGGTCAGCAGTATGTATGCAGTCCTACAATTGCAGATCTATATATGTAATCAGTTTTGAAGAAGCCCATACCTCCTTCAGAATGGGGAATATATATAAAAATATGCTGAATGCCACACATAATGTGATGTCATACTTACCTTATCTTCTTTCCGTGCCCTGAAGGTGTCTAAAAATCCCTTCTGTGTGTATGTGACAGTGAGCAAATAATTAGTAAGTGTAAAAGGTGCAGGAGCTTGCCCTCCTTATATGGGTGCAGAGGTGCTTACCCCCATATAAAGAAGCTTATTTAGATTTACATTTTTTCATTAAGTAGAATGCCTGACCAGTTGAGCTCAATGAGTTGGGTCATTCTCAAGTACCAGCACAGGGATTCGAAGACAAAGCAGACAACATCTTGATGAAAATGCCATCCACTTAAATAACAACATAATCTATTAACATGATGACTTTTAATTCATCTTGTTGCCTATAATCTCAAAAAGGTTTTTTTTTCTGTTGAAGACTTGAGTTGCCATCATTTCAGCAAATATAATCTGTTATATTTTGACAGTCTGTTTAGAAAAAAAAAGTACAATTAGATTGGCTTTAAGGTGATGTGCTTTTCATAAAAAAATATTTCCAAATGAGATGTATTTTTTTCATGGTTAATTAAAATATCTAATTATATGTTATGCTATGTTATATGGGTTGGAGACAGTGGCACTGACAAAAAGGCAGGAGTCAGAGCTGGATGTGGCAGAGTTAAAGATGTTGAGATTTGCACTGGGTGTGACGAGGGTGGACAGGATTAGGAATAAGTATATTAGAGGGTCAGCCCAGGTTGGAAGGTTTGGAGACAAAGTCAGAGAGACAAGATTACATTGGTTTGGACATGTGCTGAGGAGGGATGCTCGGTATATTGGGAAAAGGATGCTAAGGATGAAGCTGCCAGGTAAGAGGAAAAGAGGAAGGCCTAAGTTAAGGTTTATGGATGTGGTGAGAGAGGACATGCAGGTGGTTGGTGTGACAGAGAAAGATGCAGAGGACAGGAAGAAATGGAAACGTATGACCCGCTGTGGCGACCCCTAATGGGAACAGCCGGAAGAAAAAGAAGAAGAATTAAAATATCTAATTATTCATTCTGTATTTACATCTTTAGACATTATTTTCTCTATTTCTTTTTCTTCATACTGTATTAAAACACTGGCTATTTGCTTTACATTCTGCAAGTCCCATCTCTGTCATTAGTCTACTGGAGGAAAAAGAAAGTATTTTGATATTGTTTCTTTATTTGTTGCATTTTCTTTAAATCTACTCTAATGTGTGGCATGCCGAACATTAACATTTGGAAATCAGTACTGCTTTTTATGCAGTTCTCTTTCATGTTAAGATTTCTCATTTTTTTCAGCTCTGTTGACAGTTAATTTCAACATTCTGACACTTATCCATTCCACTAATACGCTGGATACTCGGTTACAGTACTCACCATTGACCTTAACCCCCCCCCCCCCCAACACACACAAACACAACTGTGGCTAGGTGATCAAGTGCTCTGTGCAGTTCCTCAAACTGGCAACCCTGTCAACTCAAAGTTGAGGAGACGAGAAAAAAAAAAAAGAATTCTCTAAGCTACCATGTTTTGAAAATAACTGTAAACATATCTTCTGTTGTGAAACTGTAGCAGACTCCATGCTATCAGTCTGGCAAGCTGCTTGCTATAGTGGAATCCTCACACCCTATGCTTCAGCTGTTACTCTCTCTCTTGTCTTTCGGCTTTTCCCGGTTAGGGGTCGCCACAGTGGAACTCTGGTCCGCTAATGATTGGTAGTTGATTTTTACGTGCCAAGTTACCAGCCCTGACGCACAAATTTGCAATATCGGCAGCCCTTCCTGCAACTGCTACAGTATCACAAGACAATGTGCCATACCCAGAGCAAACAACTTCTTTGCTCAAGAATTTTAGACAAAGTCCCCAAAATCAGGCACAGTTTTTAAATATTACTATAATTCACTTGAGTGGAAAGAAAAAACTAATTTTTGCATAGACATATGCATTTTTGGAACAGTAAGAAGTTATGAAACTCCGACATCTACCATAATTGTCAGCCTGTAATCCTCACTAATTTACCAGGAAAATGAAAAAAAAATTTGTAAGACAGGGCCAAAATATGAGGCAAATTAAGGGATCTTCTGTTAAAGTAGGGACGGCTGAGAGAGAGAGAGTTTTAATCGAAAATGAAGACGGATAAAGCATCTGCTACAGGACATCGTGCATGCGCACATAACAGTAACTCTTGTAATTTTGCAGCATACATAGCTCTTAAAGCACTTTGCTGGCTAGAAGCACTCCCATTTACAGAGGAATGACCACTCCTCCCATGATTTTAATGTCCAATAACAAAATAAAACTTCCTAGAAACCATCCAGTGAAAACAAGTTCCTTCACTACTGGAGATCATTTTAGACACCTTCAAGGCATGGAAAGGAGACAAAGGTCAGTGTGACATCATATTATGGGTGGCAACCAGCACATTTTTAAGCACAGGGAAAAGACTGCAGTGGTGATGTCACTTTGGGGGTGGGTTCTTAGAAATAAACTACTTAATGTAAGTAGCTGTTGTGACGCACACTTTCAATTGACAACAACTAGCTTTTGCAGATCACAAGGTTCTGTGGAGAAAGGGGTAAGCTTTGCTGTAAACTAGCAGTATGTAGCACTTGCTAAAAATATTTGCATCATATTAAAACTGTTGATTGCCATTATCATAGCTCTCAACCTTCCATCTCCAAAATGAGGAACACTAGCCCTCATAATGTGGAACAAATGGGCAAAATGTGGAACACATACTAATGGCTTACTGACAACTTCAACTAGGAAGGCCATAAGATGGTTAAAATATGCTGGTTTTACTTATAAAGAAGATCTTTTAATTAATTAATATGAGTCATTTCTATTTACCATGGATTTCACTTAAAAAACTTCTAACACTGAATGTGTGACAGAGTCTTTCAATGTGGAACTTCGAGGAACTCTGAGAAACAGGAACTTTTTAAGACCCCAAATGAGGTACATTCCTCGTAATGAGGTACACTTGAGAGGTATGGCCATTATTCAGTAGTATAATTGGAAAATAGGGACAGAAAGGTGGAAAATATTGAGCAGTTGTGAATGTTAGGGTATTGTTCTTCTGTAACACAACTGTACTTTCTCCCTGGCACTCTGTAGACCATGGATGGTATACCTCTGCTGGCAAACACAGGTATTAGTGGGAAATTTGTCATCTATTAGCCAGTAGGTACTGATATCCAGGTTATGTTGATCGTCCAGTGCCAGTAGCAGTAGCGGGCTGTTGGGGTTGTCTTCACTGTTAGTATTGCAAATAGTGCTGCCACCTTTCTCTTTGGTGAAAACCAGACCAAATCCACACCCCTGCACTGCCAACAGCCCCTCCTCTCCCCACCTACTTTACCCACTTTTCTGCCCATTTAATGATGTCAGTGAATATGTCATTTCAAGATGGAGTGCCTTCTTTTACCTTTTTTTTTATTTAGGTCATCCAGGATTTCAGCACAGAGATGCTTTTCATTAAAAAAGTTAATCCAAGGTTGCATTTCTACAACCTCCGTCATTCTGTTTGTGGAAATAGAATACCAGAGTTTAAACAGTGCATCCAGTGTTGTCTCTTCATCTGATTCAACCATGGGTTGTCGAATTCCATCAGATCTGACCTCATCACTGACTCTGAAACTCCATGGTTCCATGGCTCTGACTTCTCTCCTACCCAAGATTCCATCCACACTAACTTAGTACATCGATCTCATTTGCTGCCATAGAATCCAGTCATGTTTGTAAGGGCTCATCATTGCTTTATTCTTTTTTGTGATATTGCTAATAGTAGTTCACTCCTTGCTGTACTGAGAGAAATTCTCTTTCCATTTGGAGTGTGCAGTTTAAGTTAACTTTTACGTGTTAAGAGTTATAGATAAGTAGATAATTAGTTTATTAGTTATTAATGTAGTATACTAGTGAGTTTTGTTCCTTTTATAATAATTCTATAGGTCTTTATAGTGTGTTCTAGGCTGTAGGATAGTGTGTTATAGTGAACCTCTGCTTAGTGTGTGCATGTGTTAGTTTGTACTTAGATTTTCAAGTATGGCAGATGGGGAAGGTTTTAAAATGTGCACTGAATGTTGGCATAAGCCCCCCCCCCCTCCCGGATCAACATTCTCTTTACGTTTACTGTTTTGGTGCTGCCCATCTGGACACTGTCAGTCCTGTGCTTCGTTTGTCACTAGGGCTGTCCAGACCATGAGGGAGAAACTCATTGTTGCCTTGTACTTCTTCCACAGCCTCCTCTCATTGAACAAGGACAAGATGCTAAAAGAAAAACAAAAGGACAAGGAGAAAGACAAAGAAAAAGAGAATGAGAGAAAGATAAACAGAGTGAGAGAAGGAGAAGCAGAAAGGCAAGGAAAAAACAGAGTCAGAATGATCTAGGAAGCACTCTCCAGATCCAGCTTTTTTGTCCAATTTGGATGCTAAAGTGCTTCAGTGGTCAGGGCCGACAGTCCCTTGGATCCATACCTCTCCTTCTTGGTCCCGAGATTCCATTCACTCATCCTGCAGGAGTAGAGGTATTCCAGACCACCATTGGTGGCGTCTTTTCTTCAGTTGTCCAGAAGCCTGACTGAGCAAGATGTTGACAGGATAATTAGGAAGTTCTTTAGAATGCAAATCCAGCTCGGGGTTCAGCCAGTACTGTCTTCTGGAAATGTGCTGAGTCTAGGGCCAACTACTCCTCCCCTTCCTTGTCCAGTCCCCTGACTAACCTGGATCCGATTTGTTCTGGTGCTCTTGTCTCCGAGCTGACAGTACAGGCTACTTTGACTCAGACTACTTCTATTCCTCTTTTGGCTCCAATATCTTTGAGGAGACTCTGAGCTGAAGCATCAGGCTGAGCCTCAGGGGATAGTCGACGTCAAAATTATTGTAGTCATCCCTTCCCCTCGGCACCCCAGTACTCGATAGTTCTGCACTGAGGTCACCTTTGGGGTCAAGACCCTTGGGTTCCAGACGTTTCTTTACTGTCTGTGGATAGGAGGAAGTTTACCAAGCTGATAGTGTCCTCAACCTTTGAAATTTTCAAGAGGGTGCTATTGATACTGAGGGAGAATACACACCCATACAGTTCAGTTCCATCTGAATCCCAGCAGGAATCACCTTCTACTTCCTGCCCACTTGTTAGACAGGGATAGTTGGTACCACAGGCTTCTCTGGCTGTATGCTACATTAGCTCCCAGTCTGATTTGGAAACTTCTGACCCCCCACTGGAACGAATTTATAAGAAACAGATGTTCAAGCATAAACTTGTAGACTATTCTCCAGGGTCTTAGGTAAAGGTGAAGGCTGCTCTAGATCTCCCTCATAAGATGTCACTTCCTGTGAGATCCTTGAATTGAGGAAGCAGGGGGGGATAGTCCACAGATAACCCTTCACCAGATGAATCTGCACTCCTGGAATGGTTTGGTTCTCGCTGAATGTATCACCCATTGATCAGCTCATTGATGTCATGGTTCATCATGCATGGAAAGACCCTGATGTGGTGGATCCCTTTTCCAAAAAGCCTGATAGGAATTTGGCAGCAGCAAAAGAGAGAGTATTGGAGCAAAGGTCCACAATTGGATGCTATGGTGGTAGCAGCAGCCACTAAAAAGGAGCTATATGAGGAAAGTGCTTCAGTCTATCCTCCTAACAAGGAGTCTAGGGTGATCGTTTTGGGAAATGGATGTACACTTAAGCTGAAGTACCTAGCCCATGTTACCAGATTTCAGAGAGACTTGACCAAGGAACTTTTAAAGTCCCTCTTGAGTAATCTGCCTGGAGATGTTCAGAAGAATGTGGACTCCCAATTTTCCAACCTTCAGTCTACTTTGAGTGTAGTCATACAACTACTTTCTTTTTTTTTTTAAACAAGAAACATCTTTATTAAATTATCATGTATGACATAGGCAAGTAAACCATAGCGACACAATCTCGCTTGCAAACATTATACATTACAAACCATGCTGGCACAACTGTAGCTGCAGACATTATACAGCACTTTTAATATATCCAGTCATTGTCAGTCAGCCATTACATAGCTCATTCAAACCCTCCCTTCCTTTAAACTTTGTTCCTCCTCTGCATGTATTGATTCCACATGTCCCATTTTCCTGTGTAATGTGCTCCTACCCTTTTCTAAAGATCCCAGTTCCAGTTGTTTTATCTCTGTTACTGTCTTCGCTATTTCTAGTAAAGTTGGTTTAGACCTTGATTTCCATTTTCTAGTAATTGTTTTTTTGGCAGCCATCATAATTAGACTCAGCTAGGCCGTACTATGTCTAGGCAATTCTGTTTCTGTATTATAGTTCATGAAATCATTTCCATAGTTACTCCAATTTGCTCACCTAGCAACTCTGACAGAGCAGTGTGCAGTGAATCTTTAAAGTCTGCCAACTCATTACACTCCAAGAAAATATGTTCCTAGTTATCTCTTTCTTCCCCATCATACCTACAACATTTGCTGTGTACCTGAGGAATAATCCTTTGAAGTCTGCTTGGAGTGTAAAATACCTATGTAAACACTTCCAAATCTTCTAGATTTTGTTGCATATTTGGGAGACATACATATATTCCCCCATTGTTTCTTTGTGAATTGCTTATCCAATCTCTCTTCCCAGCCCTTCCTAACCTCCTCTGATTGATTCTTGTAGTTATCATGCAATATTTTATATGTGGTACAAATTATTCCTTTCTTAATGGCAACTTCTGTTCTAGATTCTACTAAAAAGTCTACCAGTACTGGTCTTTCATTTAGGACTCCCCTATTTATTTTGATATCAATTAGTGATATGGAAGGCAATCTCTAACCTGCAGTCCAAATAAGTTCTTGGTGTCTTCCCATTCTATTACCTTGCCCTCTCTAGTTATTTGCTCCCAATACATTGGTTTCTTTGCCAGTTTTCTCCAATATATTCCTGCCCCTCTTGCCTGTTGTCTGTATCCCTAATTGCATTCCTCCCTATTGGCAGAATCTACTTTTTTCACTCCCCTGTTGGCTTAGTTCTTAGAATACCTTCTGCTCCTTTATGAATATAATATTCTGTATGATTATTGTTGTTCTCCTTAAAAGTCTGCATCCAAAATCCCAGTCTCTCCCTGTTACTTGAGCTTCCACCCCGTTTCATCATCATCTCTTTCCACCTTGAATTATAGTTTTCTGCTTGTGCTATGTATAGGAGCCTTAACTGTGTTGCTCTGAAATACCCCTTTGACTTGGGAAATCCCAATCCACCCTGTTCTACTGAAAGAATAAGCTTATCCCACATTACTCTTTCCATCTTCCCCTCCCAGATAAAATCCTTCAGATCTTTATTAATTACTATCCACAACTTCTCTAGCTGATAAAAATATGCTTAGCCGGTGTATAAGACTAAAGGGACTAAAATCATTTTAACTGCTTGTATCTTACTATCAATATCCATATAACAGAGCTTCCATTTTCTTAGTTTTTGTTTTATCTTTTATTTAGTCTCTTCTCACATATCCTTAGCTGCCACACCGGTATCATTTTTAATTCATGCTCCTAAATACTTCATTTTATCATGTCCCCATAAGTATGGCTATTGCTGAACAAATTTGTATGCGGATACATAATTTACTGCTATTATTTTTGTTTTAGCTTCATTAATTTTGTATCCCAAAAAGGTTTTGAAACTGTTTCAGTATGTTCCACAGCACTGCAATGTCCCTTTCTGTTTTTTTAAGGTATAAAATAATGTCATCTGCAGACAGAGCCCGTTTTTCTTGACTACCATACCAATTACATCCTTGAATTTCTGAGACTCTTACTTTCTTTGCCAGTGGTTCTACATATAATGCAAATAACAAAGGAGAGGGAGGATGCCCCTGCCTGGTTCCTCTGCTCAAGCAGAGATTATCAGAGAGGACCCCACCCACTTTAATTTTCACCTCCGATCCTTCATATATCCTCCTAGTCAACCTTATAATTTTATCAGGGCATGCAAATGCTTCCATTGCTCTGCTCATAAAGTCCCAGCTTAGTCTGTCAAATGCTTTCTCTGCATCAAGACCCACCAAAATTAGTGGCATTTTCTTACATTCTGCTTCCCTCTTGATCATCACTGTTCTGTTAATGTTGTCAAATGCTTGTCTTCCATCCACAAAACCGCATTGATCCATATCTGTCAATTTTGGCATCACTTTTGCCATTCAGTTAGCCATTATAGACATAACCACTTTGTGATCATAATCTAGTATTGAAAGGGGTCTGTACGAAGCTGGATCTGATGGATCTTTGCCCTCTTTAGGTAGTACAGCTACTACACTTTCTTCCAGGATGTTGGTACTTCACCTCCTCTTAAAATACTGTTAAACAAAACCTTCCAGATCTTTATAATTTTTTCCCTCCTAGCTTTCAAACTTCCGCAGGAATACCATCTATTCCTGGGGACTTTCTTGTGGATTGGTCATACAGCACCATTTTTATCTCATCTCCCCCTATGCTAACTGTTAGTAATTGTGCTTCTTCTGCCTCTAACCTTGGCATATTTAATTCTTACATAAACATTTCCATTTGTATCTTTTCTTGATTTCCATATTTCTCTACTGTATACAGACTTTCATAGAATTTCCAGAATATTTCTAATACTTCTACAGGATCCCTTGTTATCTTCCTTGTTATAGCCTCCCTAAGCTTGGTGACGGCCCTTTCTACTTTCTGTTGTCTGAGTCATTGTGCTAAACGTTTTTGTGCTCTAGAGTTATTATCAAAAAAAAAAAAGTTGCTTAACAGCAACCTTTCTTAACTCATGCATGTTATCCATCTATTGCTGGAACACATTGAGAATAAAAACACCTATGCGAAGGTAATATTCATTGACTTCAACTCTGGTTTTAACACAGTCATCCCTCTTCATCTGGTAATGAAGCTACTCCAACTGGGCATCAACACTCCACTTTGTAGCTGGATTCTTGACTATCTCACAGACAGACCTCAGAAAGTGTGCATAGGAAGCAACTCCTCAGATAGCATCACTCTTAACACTGGAATTCCTCAAGGATGTGTATCTAGTCCCTTGCTGTTCACCCTGTTAACACATGATTGTACAGCTAGGTACAATACAAATCACATCATCAAGTTTGCTGATGACACAACGGTGGTGGGCCTCATCAGTAATGAGGATGAAACAGCGTATAGAGATGAGGTGGAACAACTGATTACTTGGTGTGGAAATAACAACTTAGAACTAAATGTGACCAAGACAAAAGAGATAATTGTGGACTACAGAAAAAATGTCAAGGAACATTCTCCCCTCACCATCAGTGGGGAAACAGTTGAAAGAGTGAGAAGCACAGAGTTTCTGGGAGTGCACATCGATGAGGACTTGTCTTGGAACACAAATACAAATGCCATAGTCAAGAAAGCACACCAGAGATTGCAATTTTTAAGAAGGCTGAGGAGAGCGAATCTCCCATCGACAGTTCTCAATACCTTCTACAGAGGTACGATAGAAAGCATCCTGACGAACAAGTTCATAGTATGATATGGAAGCTGCTCTACCTCTGAGTGCAAATCCTTTCAGAGAGTGATGAAGACAGCCGAGAAGATCATTAAGACCTATTACCACCTATCCATGACTTGTCCTTATCCAGATATCTCAGCAGGGCCAGAGGAATAATTAAAGACTGCACTCACCCTGCTTACAGACTGTTCCTGCACCTGTCATCCGAAAAGCACTTCCAATGCATACATTGCAGTACTATGAGGTTCAGGAATAGCTTCTTCCCTAATGTCATCAGGCTGCTGAACTCTAATAACCACTACACTCCATGATGTCCAACTGGGTCATTAGAAACTCTCTCAAATTGTGCAAGAATCTGGTTACCAGTATCACCTTATACTTAGTGCAGTATTCACCATGACTGTAAATTATAGGCCATCTAGGGCAGTAGCAATGCAGTAAAATATCTCTTCTTTCAGTGCAATACATGCACATTTGTAAATTAACCGTAGTGCAATACTCTTAAGGTTCGCAGTGCAATTCTCAAATGTCTCTTTCAAGGATCAATGCAGTGTCTTAACCAAGTACCTGTGCAATACTAAAGTCTCATGCAAGTAAGTCTTCAGTTCGAAAAGCGTTAAAATGCGTTTCTAATTATGTGCAATATTAGTCTGTCTACTTGCATGTCCGTGATGTAATAGCTAGGTGTAAATGTCTGTAAAAATAGTCTATATGTTGTCTGCACATTTAGTCTGGAGACACGGAATTTCATTCAGTTTTTGCACTTGTGTGATTTCTGAATGACAAAGTTTATTTTGACTTTGACTTTGTCAAGGTAATCTCTTATTTTCTGTTTAGCATTCTGCAGTTCCTCCTCCTCTTGTTCTATGAGATTACCCCTATTTTGCGATATTTATCATTTGTCAGTCCCTCCAAGTAATTCTTGTTACTTCTTAACTGTATCTCCCCTTCTTTTATTTCCACCTTATTTTTAAGTTCCACTTTAATTTTATCCCACTCCCTAGAAGAAGAAATTTCTATCTTCTCTAAATAATTTCCACTACCCATTCTTAAAGTCCTCGCTTTTCAACAGATAGGTGGGAAAGCACCAGTGTCTCATTTTTATTGTATTACCCTGTGTTTTTATTTTAGTTATTATTGGCGCATGATCTGAAATAGTTATTGAGTGCATATCAAGACCTTCAATTAAATGCACATGTTCCTGTGAAATGTAAATTCTGTGTAGCCTAAGCCAGTTTCTGTATCTTGGGAATAATATGTAAATTCACTCTGAACTCCTAGTACAGAATTCATATCTTCCATGACAAATATTTTCATATATTTCTTTAAAAATATACCCTGCTTTGGTATGTTTCCTTTCTGGGCCCCCCAGATACATCTTCACTGTTGCAAATCAGTTCCAGCCCCACCTGTAAATAATATTTCTTGCTGAAAGCTGATTATTTCTCCCAGAATTTTCTTAAGCTCCATTATAGCAGTTTTCAGTGGAATATAAATATATGCTGGTGTAATCCTACTCCCTTGCCAGTAGCCCCTTAGTACTACAAATTTACAATTATTTTCTTTTTTATCCTCTTCTATTACTATTGGATCTCCTCTTGCAGTTAATGTAAGTACTCCTCTCTTCTTTTGCCACAGTATTCTGCTGAATAACCATCTTGAAAACCTTTCTTTATCAAATTCATATGTTCATTTCTTTCCAAGTGTGTCTCCTGTAGCATAGCTATTTGCACACTGCATTTCTAATATAGCTCACTACTCTTTTTTTGTATTTGTCTGTGAGACCATTAACATTTAAAGACATTATAGAAAGAATCATATTCTTGAGAGATTATTATTCCCACCTTTTATGTATAACAGCTCTTTGTTAAATGTCTAGTTCCAGCTTTTGTGTTGCATGCATGCACTGCTAGGCAGGTTAATCTTTTATACAATTGTTTCTTGTCATCTCCATGTGAGCCTGTGTGACATCTTGCAGATCATTTTGTTTTGTTGAAAACCCTGAAACAAAAATACACACGTAGCCCCAATTCCCCCAAAACCTATTAACTTAATAATATACAAAACTGTGTATATCTTCAAATATTGAAGTTTTATCCTCCTAATAGAAACAGAAGTTCCAAACTGAGAGCCACACACACACAGACTTGAGCTAAACAGAAAGAAAGATTATTCTTGCAAGACGCATAGTGGAGCCTATGATTCTTTAAGTGCATTCTGGTTTTGCCTTATCTTTATAGCTCTCTCAGCTGGGAAAACACTTGAATGCTTTTTGAAAACATTTTCTCCAAGCCATTTCTCTTAATCAGATTTTCTGCTAGTGACATGCGAACCAGATACAAAAGTGTTTACTAGAAAAAAAAACTTATAATATTCAATATTCTTTTTCATTTATGTGTTTTCTCTTAAAACTTGTTACTCTGTAAAACTAATGGCCTTAACCCAGTTATTCCCCTACACAAGAATGAGAAAAATCTCACAAATCTTTCTTTTGTCATGCTGTTTTAACCAGATCTTTTTATTTATTTATTTATTATTTTTTTTTTTTTTGTTAAACATTGCGGTGCCACATCCCAAAGACATGCAGTAGGTGGATTGGACACTCTAATTTGGCCCTAGATGTGTGTGCCTTCCTTGGAAGGCTGGGCACCAGGCTGGCAACTCGACACCGTAAAAAACCCACTGCCAATCATGAGCGGACAGACTTTCTGCTGTGGCGACCCCTAACCGGGAAAAGCTGAAAGAAGAAGAAGATGATGATGATTGCGGTGCCTACATTTCTTAAATCTGAACAAGGAGAAAGAAAAAAAGAAAGAAGAAAAAACAGGAACACCTATTTACATTAGTATCCCCATTACACTTAAAAGTAACTGAAGAAACTCTCCTTTATAACATGCAAAGAAAGCCATGCACCACTTAAATAATACTAATAGGAAAACAATTGTTTTACTTACAGTTAACTTTCGCCCTCTTTCCCTCTCCTGAGTATTTTTCTGAACATTAATGACATGAAGTAGGGCATATGCTGTAGAATCCCCTGCAAGTTTAACAGAGTCCAAAAAAGTCCAATATTTCCAGATTTCCTTGTTGTGCCTGTTTCACAAATATAATCATTGCTTTGTAATCCCACATTTATCAGTTTCAAGTTACTGATTTTAGTCTCCAAATGTTAATGACATGAGGTAGGGCGTATGCTTTAGAGTCTCCTACAAGTTTAACAAAGTCCAAGAAAGTCTCATATTTCAAGATTTTCTTCTATTCCTGTTCATTTCCATCTCCCAAAGCATGTCTGTGCTTCATCTCCAGACCAGTCTCAGTTCTTGTAGTAATCTTCTGTGCTTTTTTCCCCATCTGTCTCAAGCATTTTCCACTGAAACACTGGGAAAAGTTTTACTGGCAGAGTCTATCTTTGTGGTCTTTATTACCAGAAGAACAATAAGCAGAATCTCCTTCTGTTTCACATCTTACTATTTTGTTGGACAAACTTTTGTCTTTCTTCCTTAGCATGTACTTCTTAAAAAAAATGTTTTTGTTCCTCCAGGGAAAATATTTTGAAGATAGCTGGGTACCGCAGTTTGAATCTCACGCCCGCTTCTCAACATTCCATGAATAATGAAATAAATGTACTCCTCTTCTGCCTGGTGTACAATGAGTAGTCATTCTCCAGAAATCCTCTGTCTTCTACTTTTAATACATTGTCCTTCTGCCACAGTCTTGTCAGAATCAACTCCTTCTGCTGATAAGATTGGATTTTTATTATTAAAGGTCTGGGTTGTTTTCTCATAGCCAGATTTGGAGCCTACACACGATGTGCCCTTTCAAGTAATGGTTCCTGTTGTGTAATACCAGTCCAGCTGCTTATTTGTGCTTTCATGAAATTAATACAGTCTGTTGCTTCCAGCTTCTCAGATACAGCAGAAAATCTCAGGATTTCCCCACATGCTCTGTCCTCTATTATTTTTGAAACATCTCTTCTTGTGCAGTCTCATATTCAGTCAGCCTTTTTTTCGTATCAAATTCTGAGTTTTGCATTTTTATCACCTTGTCTAAGTATCTTTTTAAAGCTTCTTCTATTTTTTTCCAGCCTTATTGTATGAGTTGATATTACTCCATCAGTGTTTTATTTATTTTAGTCAGGTCTGTGTGCGGTTACTTTATATTTTCCTCCTGGTTACTGGAAGTCATGTCTGGAGCTTGGACTTCTTTTTGCTGAACAGCTACAGTATTTTTCCCAGTCAGTGTTTTTTCATCACCTTTTATAGCTGATTTTCCTTCAGGTCCTCTGTATTTCTTTTTTCCTGGCATCTAGGCAGTGCACTTACCAGACAGTTACTCAGATTTACTCCGAAATCCAGGTCCACTGGCTTTCCCTGCTAAGTTTTTGTTTTCACATTGGGAGAGCTGGAATTAAGCTGTTACTCAATGGCAGCCATCTTAGAAGTCCCTCATACAACTACTTTCTAACACAGCTGATGAGAGTAGCATGCAAAGGTATCGCCATGCATTGCCACTCCTGTATGCGTCTTTCAGGAAGGCTTTAAGACTTTCTTTGTCATTGCCCCTTTGATTGCTCCACTTTACAAGGGCCAGTAGTAAAGGACGTACTAACCAGGAGTTAGCAAGATGGTAAGACTCTTTGCAGTGGAAATCTGTTTTTCCATCCTTCAGAGAACCTGCTGTAGGAATCGGTGGGCTGGTAAGAAAATGTGGTTCTGTAAATCACAGAGCTTTTATCAGGACAGTCCTGGTGATAGATCTTCTCATGGCAGAGTAGGAGGCAACTACAGTGGATAACACCCTAAAGGCACAGGTGGGCCACATAAACAAGGCATTTGCAGTCCCTTTACTGAAGAGCCTTTTCAGCACCTCTGAAGGTTCCCAACTGCTGCACTCTGGAGGCAGTTTGGGGGGGGGGCACTTATTGCTGCAGCCACAGGTCTGGCAAAACATAATCTATTCTTTGGTGCTAAATATAATTTCCACAGGCCATTACCTCCTGTGAAGAAGAAAAAAAAAATGTCAATGTTCCAGTGGGAACTTGCAACAGCAGAAGTTTGCAAGTTGCTAGAAAAAGAGTCACGTAACCGGTCCCTGAAGACCAATTAGAGTCCGGAGCCTACTCAAGGTTTTTCTTAGTAGCCAAGAAAACAGGGTCTCAGACCCATCTTGGACCTGAGTCACTTGAACCAATATATGAAGCAGACAGAATTCCAGATGTTCACAGTTCAGTCCATTTTGCCTCTTCTGAGGTAGGATGATTGGATGTGCTTCAAAGATCTCAAGGATTCTGTCATGTAAAGACAGAGAAGCATTCGAGGAGATTCCTCTTTCTGGCTGGGGAGCCAATCATTATTGATTCAGAGCCCTGCCTTTTGGTCTGACCACAGCTCTCAAGGTGTTCACCAAGACTATGGTAGTGCATCTTCATCTGCTTGGAATCCATGTTTCCCCATATCTCAGTGATTGGCTCCTGACAGCTGCCTCCAGTTATTGAAACATCTGGATCTTCTGTTCCATCTGATGCAAGATCTAGGGATCACAGTTAATCAACCCCCAAAAAAATCTTACCCTGACTCAACAAATAGAGTTTATTGGATGTCACCTGGAGTCACCATTACAGATCACCAAGCTTTCCCACTCCAGGGTGCTCTACCCATGCCTCACAGCCACCCAAGTACTCCATCACTCTTCTGCCCTGTTGAGACAAATTTTTTGGCTCTTAGGTCTAAAGGCTTCTACAATCCTCATGGTTCCACAAAAATTGTCTTACTAGAGTCTGCAGACAACACATGTCCTGGTGGATAAAATTCCCTTCAGTGACAGAATGATGTCCATTCCAGATGGCTCTCCTGTGGCTGTAGTAACCATTGACACATCCCTTCTAGGGTGGGGTGGGGCATTTTGAAGGGAAAACTGTTCAAGGTACTTTGTAGAGCACACAAGGTCAAGCTTTACATCAGTATCTTGGAGATGAAGGCAGTCTTTTAGTATTACAGTTATTCCAGGATGCCCTTTCCAAGTGTGTGATTTCTGTACAGTCAAACAACATTTTGGTAGTCTAGTACATCAACAAACAGTGAGGAACACACACCTATCCCCCTATGTCGAAAGGCCATGAGAGTTTGGCAGTGGGCAATATTTTCGCATCACGTTCTGATAACAGTGCATATACAGGGGACATCCAGTGTAGAAGCAGACAAATTGAGCATAATTGTCTAATGGTTTATGAGTGGTCCCTCGTTCCAGCAGTGACAACCATGATTTTTTCTCAGTGGGACCAAATTTGCTGCAGTATCTTTGTATCCTACCTGAACAACGAATGCAGTAGTTACTTTGTCTTGATCCGTCCGCAGGGACAGGCACTGAGGGGTTCTGTAGTCCACAGTCGGCTCCCAGGTCTCCTGTATGCCTTTCCCCCATTGCCATTAGTGAACAGTTTCATGCAGAAAGCAAGAATGTGCAAGGCCAGAGGGATCCTCATTGCTCTTTTTGGCCCTGACAAATGTGGTTCCACCTTCTTGTGACCTCTAAAGGTGCATCAACTGTGGATGTTGGAAAATTATGCAACCCTATTGTCACACTCGTCTGGACTGCCTCCTTCAGACCAGAAATCCATTAAATTAATCTCTTGGTAACTCCCAGTTCTAATCTTAGCCAGAGATGCCAGGCTTCCAACTTCAGTGGTTCAGATCATATCAGTCTCTCAACAATAATCCACTAATGGAAAAGATTTTCCATTTGTGCTGTGTCAAAAGGTATCGATCCCTTCTCAGGTCCTATTACTTCCATTTTAGAATTCTCGTCTGAACTTTTCCACAGTGGCTCTAGTTATTCCATTTTCAAAGTGCAAATGGCAGCTTTCTCAGGTTTCTACACAGGGCAGAATGACAACTCTGTAGCAGGCCTTAAGAGGCTCTAAGGCCTTTTTGAAAGGAACATTTCTCCTACGGCCACTTATCAAAGATCCAGTACTCCCTGGGATATTACTATCATGCTACAGGCATCAAGTCAACTGTCCTTTGAACCATCATCATTGATTGATTTGAAGTTTCTGTTCTGGAAGACAATTTTTCTGGTAGCAGTTATGTCAGCCAGATGGATTTCAGAGATGCAAGCAGTTTCCTGCAAAACTTCCCATCTGGTATTTCTAAAAGACAGTATTTCCTTGAGAACTAATGTAACCTTTCTTCTTAAGGTGACATCCAAGACTAATCTAAATCAGTCCATAAATCTACTAGTCTTTTTCTCCAAATTCCCAACGATGAATACATTTTACATATGCTGGATGTTCATCATCAACTTAGGTTCGATCTTCATAGGAAAAAGAAGTTCAGAAAATCTGATCAATTGTTTGTTGCCTTCTCACAGCCTAAATGAGGCAAATCAGTCGCTAAGGTTAGCCTTTCCAGATGGTTATCTGAATGCATTTCTTTTGTCTACAATAAAAAGTCTTGTCTCTACAATCTAAACCTAAGGCTCATTCCACAAGGACATTGGCCACGTCAACAGCTTTTTCTAGTAAGACTACCTAGTGATGATTTTCTGCTGCAGCAACTTGGTCAACAGTTCACACTTTTATATCTCACTGCAAACTGTATTTACAGTCCAGGTCATGCTCTTCCTTTGATTCCATCATTCTCAGGAATGTCCTTCATTTATACCATCCAGGTAAAACAGCTTGGGAATGTGTCCCATGGTTGAATCAGATGAAAATAGACAACGTTTGATATGAAATATATGCACTCGTAGCCAGCTTTAGGCACCAGCGAACCCTGTGGTCGCTGGGGGCCCTCTGATCCTGGGAGGGCCCCCAACCACAGCAAGTTATCTTATCTTGATATTTTGTAACATGTCTGTTTAAACAACAAAAGCTACTACAGCAATCTTGTATGCTTAATAAATGGGGGGGGGGGTGATAATATCTCTTTCAAAAGTCAAAGCTCTTTAGTCATAGTAACAGTGTTTTGTCAAGTAACAGACTTCACAATTCTGTTAAATATTTTACCACTGGAACAGTGCTCCTGGCTTAGTTAAGCCCTGCTGGAGGACATTCTCTCCACTAAAACTAATAGCATAGCCAGCTGTAGGTACCTGCAATACCTGTAGCTGCAGGGGTGGCCCCTTAATCATTCTTAACTGTGTGGGGGCCCCACAAAAGCTGCTGTTGGTTGGGGAAAAATGAGGAGAAAAAAATGTAATTAATTTTTGCTTGCACTGTTTAATCTAAACAGGACTGTGATATGACCCTGTTAGGATAAAGCTGATAAACATGAACAAGGTTAGCAGTGATGAGAGATCAGCAGCCCAGAGTGATTGATCTCAGTGCACACCATAGAGTGTTAGAAGAGGTAATGCTTCTGATCTTCAGGGATGGTTTCTGTTTCAGGGAGTTTAATAAATGCTGCTAGAACACGAGATACTGTAACACACAATGTCTTTGCTGAAGAATTCTGCTTAGTACCAAAAATAATAGCAGAGTAAAGGTTCAAAATGAGGAACACATTTTAAATATTGCTGTAATTCACTTAAAAAGTTACGAAATTAGCACATTTAGCATTTACACACATTTTTTGGACAATAAGAAGTATAAAACTATAATGTCTGGATTTACTGACTGTAATCTTAAATGATTTGCCTGCAAATAAAACGTTTTATTAGTATTTTATGAAAGAGCAAAATTATGAGGAAAAAACAAGGAATAGCTGTGAAATCAGGGATAGTGACAGGTATTCATTTACTCATCAATGAGGTAAAGTGACTTACTCCTGCTGTATGACGACTGCTAAACAGCAGTCACTGATCTGGTGTGGCAGTACCAGCATTGCACAATGTAGTGCTATTTGCTGAAATAAGTACAAAACTAGTATTGCTGTGATGAGTGTGTGTGTATAAAAAATATCACAGATTTTTATCAGTGCACACATCCAGTAATGCCAGGACGAATACATTTTTTTCTGGGTATGAGTATGCAGCTAACAAGTAATTATATTTTAAAAGTAAGGCATAAAATATATCGCAGAACATTCATACACTTCGATCTTCTAGGAATCTGCTGGTCTCCCACTCCCAGGACTGTATAAATGAATATGGGGGAGGGGTCCCTTATTCATCCTTGACTGTGTGGGGGGGCCCCACAAAAGCTGTTTCTGGTCAGGAAAAAATGAGGAGATAAAAATGATTTAATTTTTTGATTATGCTCTTCAACCAGAACAGGGCTGTGATATGACCCTTTTAGGATAAAACTGATAATGGCCTCTGCTATCAAATGCACCCACTTTCTTCACAATCACACATCAGGCATGTATACAGGTGGCTGCCTTTAGGGGTTAGCGTTGAGGAGTGAGGAGGCATGCTATGTATATGTATTTCAGCAGTCACTTGAAATACATGACTGTGGCCATTTGAACCTTTGCTTTTATCCCAATGTAACACCCAGAGGGATGCACAGGAGTGAATGTCTTTTTTGGGGGATTAGGCAGTATTCCAAGACAGGATCTTTGTATCCTCACAGCAAACTGGCTTGTTAGTTTATTGTGAGCTACTATTTTGTCATCTTTGAACGTTAAGCCTTGGGCACAACTTATGTCTTCATTGAAAGAAAAAAGTAAAACTGCAATTCTTTTTCTTACTCATGCATTTTGTTTAGGTTACTGTTGAATTAAAAGGCTGGGAAATGCTTTAAAATGCATTCTAGAGCATCTATAACTCCTATGGCTTCTGGGGCAGTGGTTTAATTGAGTTATTTCCTAAACAGTTATTACTCTGCTGTCTTGGTCAGGAAAGGTGTGTTGAAAGGATGCAAGGAAAACTAAAGCTGAACAGCAACACTGAATTTCTTTCTGTAATCATGATTTCTGTTCAAGCCATCATTGGATGGAAAGGTTATGCAAAAAGAAAAAAAAAGACTTAAAAGCACTTGAGCACATATAAAGTCATGGCTTCATTGAAAAAAGCTGAGGAGAAAAATAAAATGTTAGAAACGGAAGAAAAAAGTAATTTGCATGGTGTTGGAAACCCAAGATGGGGAGGAGCAGAGGGGAGCACTGGAGGATGTTAGCATGTTTTGGGGGCTGAAACAGTAGGCAGTGCCCCAGGGCACCATTTCACCTAAGTCCAGCAGTGTACATAGAGTTGTTGTAATGTGTCGTCGTTACATCTAAATGCCAATAACTGTGAATGTCCCTTTGTGAGATGGGCCAACATACTGCAGTATACAGGCTTGTAATGTTAAGAGCATTATAACTACAGGTCAGTCTGTGTGTACTACTTCTAAAAGTTTGCAGCATGAGCAAAAAGGATGGATAGGAAGTCAGGCAGTGACATGATGATACTTAGACTGGAAGTGCTCAGGGGGCCCCCAACATGTTTTTTGCTGGGGGCCCCCAAAATGCTAACACCGGCCCTGTATGTACTTGCCATAACAATGGATTCATGTTATCTGATTTTTATCTAGTTCAACCACCCTCCCTCCTGCCCCCTTCTAAATTGACACAAGTGGGCTTCTGGTGATGGGGTAGTTCTCTGGCATACTCGATCTGTGAATAGTCCTAACTGACTTACAGTCCTACATTTTTACCTGTATTTTAGGCTAAGTTTTGAGTACAGTTCCTATAGATTGTTTTACTGGGGCAAACTCAATCTGAGGTACTAAGGTGGAGTAGAGGGAATTATGGGTAGCAGACGAGTCCGAGCCCTGGAAATGAGAAGCTTCAGAGTTGCTGCCGAGGTCGTATCTGATCAATTCCAACAACCCATGGTTGGACAGGGTGAAAATCAGTCTACATGGCTCTATCGTTCTGGTAATCACATAACTTTAATTTTCCTGACTACAGGTCGTATCCGTCTGATTTTTGTATAATCCAGAAAAATACCGGATAGGTGTCAATTTTCATCTCAGAATGAAGGTGCTAACCTTCATTGGGCATTTGCTAGGGAGGGGAGATGGGGCCATTTCATAGGAGCAGACTTCCATGTGCAATATCTTTCAGTCTGCTTCAGATATTTGTTTGATGCATTCTGTCACATTTCTACCTATGTTCTGCTGGCACAATGTTGGTGTGGGATGCTATTGGTGTTTGTGCTGATGACATCTGCCTCCTTCAGTGTGTTACTAAATTCAGTTACACATACCTCTGTTATATAAAGGAGGTGGTGATGTGTTTTGCTTTCCTTCAGTTCCTCTCCATAAACTGTGGTGAATGTAATCACTCGTCCTCTGCAATCTGACTAGCGTTTCTAGACACAATACCAATATCATTGTATATTTGCTGTCTTCTCCACATAATACTAGTAGTGTTTGGATTCGTCATGTGTATTTTTGTTCTTGCATGTATCTGCCCTGGTATTCCTGGTGCTGTAATGGCATGTAGTTTCTTTACGATAGTGTGACTTTAACTCAGCTGCTCACTATCCCCATAGCTTCCCTCTTCATCTGTCTGTTTTACAGTGGGCTTCATTCCAAACATTTGGCTGTTATGTTGCTGCCCCTGCTTGTCGACCTCTTTCTGGCACCTGGATCAGCTGACAAACTGTCCAATCCCAAGCAGCTTCTGGGTTTTCTTTAAAACTCTGGCAGACTTTTAGATTATATGGCCACAGGGATGTTTAAAGATTTTGCAGCACTGGTTGGGCACAGCAATATGACTAACTTCCCAAATGGGATTGTGCTTATTTGGCTTTCTGTGCCTGTGGTATGTGACCCATAAGCTGGACTCAATGGGAAAGCAACATTTGGAGCACTCTGCATGGACTATAATGGCCATATGTGTTCTTAAGCTGTTAGACACAAAAGAAAAATTCTGCAAGGCGGCAGCACTCAGGAAAGTCTGCACTCAAGCATTTAATGCTGTGGTAGCTCTGCATGCAGTTAGTCTTCCATTTCTCTTGGCATAGCCACCGTTTGCTTGTGTGTGTGTGTGTGTGTGTGTGTGTGTGTGTGTCTGTGTGTCTGTGTGTGTCTTTATATATACATATTTATATTTCTGGAGGAGGAGTTTGTGCCTGTGTTTATAGTCTCTGAAGACACTTTACTAATTGCCTGCATGGAAGGTAGGATGTTCAGCTGTGCAGTTATTTAATCAAGAGCTGGAATAGCTGTATGGGTAGATGGGAGAGAATGGCCAGTGCTGCAGAGGGGGGTTGTGGTTTCAGTCAGCCAGTTGTTGCCATGCAAGTGGAAATTTGCACAATGCTGAAATGGCAAGAAGTGGGAATCTGGACTTGGTCATTCCAGCCTGGTGATAGTACCCCGGGGGGGTGGGTTCAGTCAGCCCGTTGTTGCTACCATGCAAGTGGAAGTTTGCACAGTGCTAAAATGGCAAGAAGTGAGGATCTGGACTTACTCATTCCAGCCTGGTGATACTACCCCTAGCATGCATAGAGAGGGTGTATGGAGACCTTTGGTAACACAGGATGTGGCAGGATCCTTATTGGAAACATCCTCATTGCTGTGATGTCTGCAATGGCATAGATTACCTCCATGACTGCCAAGATGATGGTCCTCTCTAAAGAGCTATCACCTTCGTGCTAGGGGTACCCAGGTTGGAGGAAAGAATGGGGTGAAGTCCAATAGAGGAGGCTTGAAGCAGACAGGTATGAAGGCAAGAAGCTTGTGAATTAAAACAAAAATGTAACAGGACTTTCAAAATATATGTCCTTCGACATTGTCTCTTGAACTCCATATGCACAGCACTATAAAATTTTATTCTGTCCTGAAGTTTGATTTTGCAGCCACTGTTTGGAGTCATGTTTCTGGGTGTAACTGTACACTGTCTGTAGCAGAATGCAAGAAGAGTTTCACCAGAGATGACAGACTGAAAATCTGAATCCAGAATATTGGTAAAATTTTTTTTTGACAGTTCATAGACCTACATTGAGTAGTGATCTGCTATGCTCATTCTATAGCTTATGACTTCTGTGTATGTGTTGTGAAAATGTCAGGATGGTTTCTGCAGTCCTATAGCTGTGGGTAATATGTGAAGGCAAAGAATTTTGGGTTTACAGTAGGAGTGTCAGTGATATTCAGTTTCTTTTATTTATTGTAGAGAAGTGTAAGCAGCATTCCTAATGGAACTTCACTCAAAGGGATCTTGTTAGCATATGGTATCAAATTGACTTTAGCCCCATAGAAATTCAGCTTGGATTCTGTTTGTGTTCATCAAAGAATGATTCAGAGATCAGTGTTTATTTGCATCTGTGCTGCACAGTTGGTACTCACAGCCATATTGGCAAATATTGAATTGAAGTTACCTATGGGGAAATGCAAGTTTAAAGCAAAAGTTGCCAAATGGGTTGAGGACCCGGCGTACTCCAGCATATGCCAGGGATCCATGCTAATTGTGAGAGGGGTTTGCATGCCTCTTTTGGCTAGTTTGTACTCACCATAAAGCCCATCAGCCCTGGGTCAGTTAGCTGTTGTAGTCAGTGTCCATTTTCTTAAACTGTATTACCTGGTATAGTTGTGTCGAATGGAAGTTGGATGTAAAACCAGTTGAAGTACCAGAAATGAGTTGAGGATTGCTACATTGAATATAGGTTCACTAATGGAGTGCAGCTTGGAAGTGGATGACGTGATATTAAGGTAAAGGCAGGATGTTCTTTATATCCAAGACAGAAAGTGGAAGGGCAAGTCAGTGAAGTCTTTTGACATGGGATCCAAAGTCTACTACTCAGTTGTAGGGCAGTCCAGAAATGGTGTGGAAATCTGGTGAGAGAGTGTCTTATGCAGAGAGTGAGGGATGTCATCAAAATCAGTGACATACCCATGGTAATCAGACTCTGTCTGCAATTCCCAGCAGAGCTGCAGTAGTGATGAAGAGGGCATTCTGGCAGCAGTTGCAATTTTGAGTTGGTCTTAATAATGATTCCCCTGAATGCTTATATCAGGACAGATAAAACAAGATATGAGGAGTGCCTTGAGTCCACATGGGTAAGACAATGGGAGTAATCATACTTCCCAACCTGGAAACATCAAAAATCTGGACAAGATCCATGAAACATAGGTACAAATCTGTACACTGATTAACATAAAAGTTGCATACATAATTATGTAACCCCACCCACTCCTGTGGAATTGTGGGATACTGATTTTCAAATGCAAACTGAAGAACAGACAACCAAAATATGGCACCAGAATCCCCCTGCAGCCATTCCAGTGTTCCATTACCTGGCTATTTTGTCCCATTTGCCATAAACATTAATGTGCATACTGCTTTACTTCTACAATGATTATTTGGATTTTATTTTTACATTTTATAGCACAATGCACAAACAGTAATAGACATCTGCTAAACAAAGCAATACTGTCTCACAATGAAAACAGACTTAGAATTAAAACGTCTCTACCTTTGAAACTCACATTCATTGAAACATCATTGAAACCCACACCACATCCAAAGAAAATGCATCTGGCCAGTGGTGGATAAAGATTATCTTTGGGTTGTTTCCAAATCATATTCCCCCTTGCACACAAAACAAGAAACATACAACTGCCCAATTCAGAACATTTCAATTATATATATATATATATATATATATATATATATATATATATATATATATATATATATTGACAGTAGTGTAAGCCATGGACATCTTGCACAGCTTCTCAAACTTATTTTCAGTTTCAGTTTTTTTGCTTGACTTACTCTGATTTGTGTTATCAGACCAACTCAATAGCTGTAAATGCACAACAAAATAAACTAGGCGAACTGCATGCTTTAAGACTTCTAATTTTTAGTCTAAGTACTGACAGACCCTCTCCAACATTCATCCTGATGCATCAAAACTATCATTGTAATCCAGGTGCTGTTAACTGGCCACTCTTGCTTCTCAACTGTCTATGGTGGAACATGTGTTTTATCTTGAATGCTGGAAAATGTACTGTACTTGTTTAAAAATATCTTTCTTATAATGCAGCACAGAACATAATTATGATTTTCTGTTCCTGAATATGGGTTAATTTTTTATCTTTCCACTGAGGCACAAATGCCCTTGTGCATGACATTCTGTCACTTCTGTATCTGTAGCTACACCCTTGACTTATTACACCCACCCCCTTTAATAGTACAACACAGTGCAGTATTAGTATTTAGCAATGTATTGACATACTGTGGGAGTAGAACCCACAGCCTTCTTCATCAAAAGCAAGTATTTAACCTGTTATGCTATTAACAATGCAAGCAGACTCCGCATAAGCAACACTAAACTTCTGTTCCCCTGAAGCTCTCAGCTCCTTGTAAAATCTACTAGACACTCAACTGTATCTCTCAACTTTGCAGCACAAGAAATCTGGAACAAACCAAAATCTATTGGGGGGGGGGACGGACAAAAGCCCAAAACCAGGGGCACATTTTAAACATTGCTTGTATAATTTTGGAAAGTTCCTAGAATAAAATGAACCATTGTTTCACTGCCAAATCTTGAACCCAGGACCCTGTGGCTTCCTGAACCTAAATGGCTATCATGTAGTGAATTCAGTTCTCACTTCTCACCATAGCTCTCAACCTCTTAACACAAAAAACCCGGACAAAGCCAGTAATGGGGGAATATAGAATTCAGTTTTCACTTCTCACCATAGCTGTCAACCTCTTAGCACAAAAAAATGGACAAAGCCAATAATGGGGGAATACAGCCCCAAACACAGGGACACATTTCAAATACTGATCTTATAAACTTAGAAAATTACTAGAATAAAATGTTTTGTGTTAACATTATTTTCTGAAGAAAATGAAGTCTGAAATTCAAGTGCCTGTCATCATTTAGTGAATTCAATCCTTCACTGACTTGCCACAGATTTTATGAGGAACAGAACAAAAATATGAGGCATAAATCTGGAAAGTTTGCACAAGGGTAGGTGGGTAGGGACTTTAGACTCATTTTACCTCTACCCAAGGTTCAAGGTTTGAGCCTGAGTACTTCCTCTAACCACCTGATTACTTCCTCTAACCACCAGGTATAGTCGCCTAAGGAATTTCACATACACACACACACACACACACACACACACACACACACACACACACACACACACACACACACACACACACACACACACACACACATATATATATATATATATATATATATATATATATACATACATATATATGTATATATACACTAGACAAATGGCAGGCCAGGCTTGCAGCTCCAGTAGCTTTCGTCTCAACGGTGCAGCCAGAAACACACCAGCTCTTCTAACAGCCATATAAATGGCAGGAGCTCTGCAGCATCTATTTGGCCAGAAATACATGCACATTGAGCCCTGAGCTCATTTCCGACAGGCTTGCAAGCTGTTACAAGAGTGCCCAGAATGCAGTTCAGTTAGACTTTCTCCTAGTAAGAAAATGGCATTGGGATCAAGTCAGAGATTGCAAAGGCATCCCAGCTGGAGACAAGCATTCAGGGGAATCATTATTAAGACCAACTCAAAACTGCAACTGCTGCCAGAATGCCCTCTTTTCATCACTAGAAAGGCATAGTGGAATGGTTTCATGTGTTTGGGACAGGTATATGAAGAAAAGGAAAGGCTGAATAAGGAGGTTAAATGGAATCAAATGTGCTGTAGCCAACCAGATGGCACAGTGTGTCAGGGATAGTGGGTAACAGAAGAATGCCAAAGAAGCTGAAAGGAAGGTTTACATATCAGTGGTGCAGCCACCAGAAACCTGGGCAATGAAGGCAGGGCAGCTGAGGAAGCTTAAGGTGGTGGATATGTAGTAGAAATCAAACTGTGAGACAGATGGAGAAATTAGGTCATTAGAGCTGAAGCTTCAGTTGAAGAGAAGGTCAAGAAGAACAGATTACAGTGGTTCAGTCACATGTACAGGAAAGCAGAAGATGATTTGGTAAAGTAGATTTGGGAGATGCAGGAAGAAGGTAAGAGGAGATGAGGACATCCAGCCAAGAATAGTTTCCGTGAGAGAAAAATGATGTAGGAGAGACAGTAAAATACGTGAGGTGGTGACTGTTATGACATCCCAACCCCAGGTAAAAAATAGGGCAAAGGAGTTAATGCTGTTGATTAACATGACAGATGTTGTACACAGACTAGTTTTTTTTTTTTTTTTTTTGCACGTAATTTGCCAGCATTCCTTTAGGACCAGTCATAAATTCCATAGCCTCACCATATCTTGCACTTCCCCAGCACCTCTCCTGAAATAAATAATACTAGTTGTTACAAAATCTATAAAGCAGAGTACTTGCAGCCCTGTGCCAATCCCACATTCTGTGTTATACTAGTTTGTACCACAACATAAGGCAGCTGAGGTATATTTACACTACTGCCCTCAGTATCGCCATGTGGGTGACTCTGGTTTCTCATGCCCGTTTACTCCAGGTAACTTTTGTTCTTTATGTCCTCCTTCCTCTTCTTCTTCTGCAGCCTAAGCTAGCACATTTTGTAGTTTAGATTTATGCATATTTTTTCTAGACTTGGAGCAGGAGGAGAGAGTTTCTTCAGAATGCAAACATTTGTATGAATACAGATGTATGTCAGTTAATGTCAGCGCAAGCCATGTTTGGCATTAATATATGACATCTATCTTATTTGTGGTATTTTTGAAGCAATTCTTGGATTTCAAGTTTGGGTCAGAATATGGAAAACATATTAGAGGACACATTTGTCAGATTAAATGAAGATTGGTAACTTACCTTACATTTTCTGTCGATTGATGAGGCAACATTTTGAATACATGTGCCGACAGTTTTAGCTATTCCCTGGGATTCATTAATGCCTACAATAAGTGTACACAGTTCTGAGTGAACTGACAACACAGATATAACTCACACATTCTTCCTCCTAATTTTGCAGTCTTAAATAGCAAGGGGAATTCATAAAGGTTACCAGAAAGTGTAGACTACATACACACTTAGTGTAATCTTTCTGAGTGACTAGAAATCTCAAAAATGTGGTAGGGAAGTTCTGGAATACAGATCTTGTACATGTATAGATGTTAATGAATCTGGTCCAGCTTGAAAGGTGATGTGAAACAGCAAATATAACATGATCCATTTGGCTGTAGAATACTACCCCACATGTAATAAATAGCAATTGTCAAATGTCTGAAGCTTCTCAGAAATACTGCTGTGTGTACAGGGTAAACAGTTTGAGTAGTTTAAGTTACACAAATGTTGTTTATGCAGTTAGTCTATATTTTGCCTGTAAGTTTCTTAGCATCTCATAATTACAAGTTAAAGCATTGCTTTAATTGATTCTTAAAATGGGTTTTAACAGCCAGAACATGAAATAACCATTTGAAATGGAACTTCACAGTGACTGTGGCACATTTCTTAAAATAGTGTCATGGATGATATTTTGGACATTTGTGTCCTTTTGTTTCAAAGCACATTGAAATGAACTGTAAATGTAATCCAGTGGACATGTATTATAAATGTGCATCTTACATTGTCAGTAGCTTATTAGAAGTGACTTGTTTATAATGGTTTGAGAATGGCAGAGATGCTGAAAAAAGGTTTATGGGGTAAGGAAGTGGTAAGACTACAGTGGAAAGAGTGAGTGTGAAATGCCAGTGGCCATTTACTACTTACAGGAAAATGAAGAAAAATGTTTTTAATTTGTTACTGGTGCATTGAGCACTTGCCACTGCTCAGTACTAGAACATTAACACTGAAGGATTGAACACATCTTCCAAAATAAATTGAATGGGAGGATGAGACTTTGGGCAGTTATTTAATATTTCAAACATTATAACTTGTGGTTTTCTGGGTTTTGACACCGAAGAGCTAAATACCCTCTTATTTACTTAGTCTAGGGTCAGTGAGCACAATTAATCCTCCATTAACAAACACATTTCTAGCTAATGTTTTCAGTGTTAGAGGTAGCCAAACACCTGGAAGGGTACTTCTCTTGAAATCTGCCCTCTGTTACTTTTAGCTAAAGCCCATTCTGTTGAATGTACTGCACCAGCGACCTTATATTTTTAGTGATCCACAGCAGGATGTAGATATCAAAGATTTACCCACAGCTGGTGGGCTTGGTCATGAGGGTCCAGCCCAAGTGATCAAATAAAGCCACTCATGGGTATGTCATGTGATGCCCATGCTCAGTCATGGATTATTGCTGTTCTACAATGATATCATTTAAGAAAGAAATCACTTACTTTTCTTAAATAATGTTCTTGTATAAAAGCATTTTAGTCTTCTTGTATAATTGAATATCTGCAGTTAATGGTGATTGCCCTTAGCTGTACTTCCTTTTGTCTAGTTCCTTCTCTGTCTTTATTTGTCAGTTGGTACTACTGACCATAGAATCATGATTGGTTGTGTGTACCCACTGTGGTTTATCTTTGATAGTCATTGAGTGATTTGTCTATATCAGTCATTTCACAATCAGCAGTTACTCTTAGGGATTTTTTCTGCCTAAATTTATCTGACTTTGTGTGGAGCACTCCAGACTTCTGGTCAATTTTTTGCCTCTTTTATTTACAGTAGATTTACTTTGGGAGGTATAGTCACTAGTGTCCTAAGAGGGCATTGGTATGTCATTGATAGCCATTTGTACATCTTGTTTTCCCAGGCACATGTAGACTTACTTTGATGGCATTTTTCACTGGAAAGTAACCAGTTAATCAAGTTCAGTCCAGCAGAAATTAAGGAGATCATTCTTGGCATGCTGATGCCTTCAAATATCCCAAGGCTGCCATCTTAAATTTACCCTGGATGGAGCAGGCTGGAATTTGTTTCATAGATGTAAAGTATGGTATGAATCTAATCTAGATTGTGTATTGTTTTTTAAGTAGCAAATGTCAGCAAGAAAGGGGGATCTATGTGAAGCAGAGTTCTCTAACTCAATTCAAGTGTAACTTGGACAGTTGGATGGGGAACAGGAAATTCATCCCTGGTTTGGCAGCTATATCTAATAAACACAGGCAGCTTGTAAATGGTACATCTCCCAGGCCCATGCGTACACTATCAAGGGTAAGACAACGTGTCGGAGGTTTGGGATGCATGGCTAGGCTTAGAAAGGCCCTTGTGGTCGCTAGCCTGGTAAACACCTATGAACCTATGAATCTTACTTCCATATTAGAATCTATTTAATTACAGCTGGGGATTTGCTGCATTTCTGCATGCTCTGATCCTTTCCAGGTTGGACTGCTGTGACTGTCTTTTTCTGAGGCTGAATGGTAGGGATGTTTGAACACCAATACTAAGTGCAGAATTCCTCATATAGATTACTGGCTGGATTTCCCCAGTTTTGTTCATATAATAATTGGTCTTGTGGGGACTGCACTTTCAGGAGAAATGAGTGTAAAATTGTGTTATTTACGTGTCACTTCCAAAAACATCTCATGTCTGGAGTATATGTAGTTGCTGTTGGTACTGTATTCTGTGGTGTCCCATCTTCATTTAACTTGAGTGGAGCTGCTGGAGAGACCAAGGACTCGTATTGAGTCATCTGGTAGGTAAGCCTGCTGTGCTAATGGGCCTTTGGAATTTGCTGCTGTTTTGGTTAAGAACCATTGACTCGGTGCTTCCTGGGTCACTAAGTATTTATGCCATCAGCAGTTTGCTGTGGATAGAACTGGATTACCATTTCATATCATTATGCTATTTGTTGTTTGTTCTTCTTAGTTTTTTTAAACACTATAATTATTAACTCATTCTTACCTGGAGTGCTGAGTGCGCTATGTTCCGTTTTACGTCTGTAGTCCTAGTTGTGTGGGTTGCCTCGTCTCATTCAAACCCACAGTGCTTGAAACACATACTGAGTATTTTTCCATGCAACCTAATTCAAGTTTTGAATTTGTGGAATTCAGTGCTATTATTAAACAGATTAAATGTGAGAAAATTACTTTAACTAAACAGGTAAGACAAAAAATCTGCTTTACTTGTTCAGTTTAAATTATTTTTCTAACATTTAAATTTGCTGCATTTGAGCTCTAGGTTAATGCTATCCAAGTCAGCAGTCAGGAATTTGGCACATTATTAACTTACTGTTGACTTCTGGAAGATGTAATTACTTTGAGGATAAATAACCAGCTCAGCTTGGTCTTTCCCTTGAGAATGTCAGAGGAGCTCACAGGATGAGCTGGAGTCTTTTGCTGTGTGTAGTGCAGTCTGGTCTACTCTGTTCAGCTTGCTACTGCTGCAGCCGTCACCTGGAGAAGCTGTTTAGAAAAAGTTTGTTGATGGTAATGAAAAATATGAGTCTTCGGTAGCAAAGAACTGGAGATGAAGAGAGCTGTCCTCCCTTTTATCATTTTATCTTGATTTTAGTCTGTGTTTCCAGTCAAGAAGTTGTTCTCAGACTAAAAAATGTTGTGCCCTATTTCTGTCTAGTAGTTGCAATGCACTTGAAGATCCGCTGCTAAAACATGTACTGAACTAAGCTTTGCACTTCTGGGATACTGGCATTAAATATAGTTTTGTAGTCTATTCAGATTATTTTTTAGAGATGTGCCATGAGACTGCCACATCCCTGCAGATTTTTCTTGCTGCATTACTTGCTGCATGATGTACTGTTAAATGAAGAGCTAAAATTACCAAGTACCTTATGCAACAGTCCTTTTGCAGGATAATTAAATATATTGTGGATACCTTTACAGCTGTGTACAGCACATAAACTGTCTAGATGTTATCAGAATTAAATTTTAGTACAGATGCAGTCATAGTAAACCGCTTAATGTATAGTGCTGTATAGCTGTGTAATTTTAATTATACAGTTTCACTGAATGTTTATTTCATTGGTGATAATTTGGAAGAGAACCTCAAAACTCAATCAAGATAAAGAAAAATAACCTTCAGAACTATACCAGTTATCCACACAAATTTCTTAGCAGGATTTCCGTGGTTTATATTAATGTTGTATCCTAGTATAAGTTAGGAAAACAAGTCTTGCATTCTCTGTTCACTATATATGATTTTGTTTTAAAATAAAACAAGAAATTCAAAGAAAATCAACTGATTTTTCTTGTCCCTTCATTGGGCAGGTCCCCTGACTTCTTGGAGAGTAGGTGTTGTGGGAAAATTCTTAGAATTGAGGAGTTAGGACCCATAGGAAGTAGCTGGTAAGATACAAGGAGTAGTCATGCAGTGGAAGCAGGTGAAGTTTCCTAACAGACAGAACAACATCCAATAAAATCAGTGTGCATGACATAGGTCCCTCTCAAGTCCTCCTCCTAGAATACGAGAGCTGACCATCATCCAGTTCATAATATCCATCCCTTGACCAACCATACCATCTACCTTAGTCCTTTTGCAAACGCAGGTTGCCAGTAGCAGAGATGAATGCCTTGCCTAAGCCCATCAGACCAAGTGTAAACGGGATAAAATTTAATAAATCTAGACTCAGTACTAGTAGTAAGCTTTCATGTTTCTTTGTTGCCTGATTAATTGTCAGTAAACATGAAAGTTTACTATGGTTACTGCATATTGTCTATTAATCACTGCATATCTTGAGCTGACTTGTTTTATTTTACTTTATTTATTTATTAACTAAGTCGATAGATGGTTTCAAGGACCCTTTTCAACTGTGATCTGAATTCACAAATCAGTGATAAAAACAAAAACAAAACAAACAAAAAAAGCAATGCATAGGAAAGCTGAAGGAATTATACAAAAATGGATATACTGTGGTGGTGGTGCTTGCGGTAACGTTGTCGCCTCACAGACGTTGCCCGTTCGATTCTCAGTTAGAGCATCTTCTGTGTAGCGACATGCGTGAATGGGCGTTCCCTCGCTGAAGGTTGTGCGTTAGGCCCGGCAAGCCAGTACGTAAAAATCTACTGCCAATCATTAGTGGACTGGAGTTCCGCTGTGGTGACCCCTAACCAGAAAAAGCCGAAAGACACAAACAAATAAGTGAATACATAAGATATACTGCAGGCAATGCTTAGAGTAACATAAACCGTTACTTACATAAGGTAATGACTTTGTAGGTTATGCACTTTCTTAAATTACTTGCTATGAAGTGTGAATGTTCAGTTATCTTAATCTAATAATAATAGAACAAGCCAACACAGAAGGTACTTGTTATTGTTATTCACTTTTCCAGTATTCCCAAAGTTGTGGCATTTTATTTGGTTCCATTGAGCTTGGTTTAATGCTGTGTGTCCTCATTTTGGTTCATTCCGTAATTGTTTTACTCTAGATATTTGTAAGCAAACAAAGCATGTGTTCCAATGGCTTTCTGCACCCCAATTCTTTCTGTGTCCACTGTAAACACACATTGCTGACCTTAAAAATCTTACCAGAGCAGTAAATTGGAATAATGTGGTAAGAGAGCCCAAGAGAAAAGCTTCAGATAAACATGCTTCATGAAAGAAAAATGAAAAACTCACTGTTCTACAGATTTAATTCATGAAATGAATTTTTTAAGTAGGATATGTTCATAGGTTTATAGATTAGTACAAGGCTAACTGCCCTTTTGGGCCATTTTAACTGTAGCCAGTTACCCCATCTGAGAATCAAACCCTGCATGGTGGGTATGTAAGACAATCACCTTAACCATTTTGACAGCCTCCCTGTGAAAAAAGGGAAACAGAAGAAGCATTGATTGTACCTTTGTCAGATGTACTGTAAAGCAAAGATGGAAGGCAATGGAATGATGTTCATCGTGTTTCACTGTTGCAGTCATTACAATTGGGTTATCCTGCTGGCAGGCTACCCACAGTCAGCCCGAGTTCCAAAGTCTAGGTCCGGCGTCAGTTGCTGTCGCCTCTTCCCTGACGTCAGTGCGCCAGGGGTATAAAAAATGCAGCTGAAACCATTTTCTTCAGTCTTTCTTGCCGCGTGGTGCCCGAAGCAAAAGCAGTTCGCAAGTGCCGGTTGGCCGACTCCTGAGATTTTCAAATTCGAATTTCAGATCCGAAGTCTTCATTAAAGCTAAGTACCCCGTTGGGGAAACTGTTTTCTTGCTCCAGACCGATGTCAGGAAAAGTTAATAATTGTATTTCTTGTGGGACGCAAATACCTCATAAGGATTTTCATTCTTACTGTATTCCTTGCCTAGGCCCTGACCACGACGTTGCTAGTTGTCGGTTTTGTACTAGATTTAACCAATGCACTATTAAGCATTGGTACGATTTTGCATTTCATTACTTTGGCAGAAGATTCAATTATATAATGCCATCAGAACAGCCGACTACCGGAGTTTATAAAAAGTGCAAAGAAAAAGAAAAGGACAAGCATCCGAGGTCCAAAACCGGCGACAAGGCTTCTGTTAGGCCTGTCGCCGGTTCGCCGGCTCTCAGTGAGGTGCTTTCGCAGCCCCTGACACCCGCTACCTCGGAGCCACAGGCCGCTTCCAACTCCTACATGGAGCCGACTAGGCCACTGGAAACTCAAGGTATTGGACACTCGGAAACTATTCCCTCAGATGGGTCCGGAGCCGCTGAGCAGGCATGGGCTTCTGAGGGTGTTTTCAGACCTACACAGTTATATGTAAAGCCAACTTCAGCTTCAAAGGCAAAGACTAAAGCAGCTCTAAAGACAAAGAAACAAGTGCAGCATTCTCTTGGACAGGCCTCCATGCCTAAAAAACAGATGCTTAAAATGGCTGAAGACCTAATTACTTTGATCAGGGGTTCCCATCCCCCTCCTGATAAGAGGCCTAGGCAACAGATAGAATATGAATCTTCAGATCAGGTTTCCATTTCCTCTGATTCCTCTTCTGACCAGGAATATTCCCTTCCTCCCTATAAGGATTCTGATGCTGAAGAATCTATCCCTTCAGCCTCTCTTCCTGAGGATTTTTCTTTTGTGGAGACCCTGCATACTATGAGGGAGCATTTCTACTGGGTGAGCCAAGATTACTCAGAATCCAAGAAAAGGCTCAGAGACTTCATTTTATTACCTCAGCACAGACCCCTTGCTATTCCTCCTGTTTTAGACATTGTAAATGATGTATTTTCAGAGTCCAGTCTGTCTCCTGACTCTTTACCACCAGCTCCTGTTAAGCCTGACAGATACTACAGGGTTCCTGATTCACATAAATTTCTTTACAAAAACCCTGCTGCTGACCCAGAAACTATTTCTCAGGGTCTCAAGGGGGTCAAGGCTTCCACTGCAAAAAACCCTATCCCCTCGGATAGGGATTCAAGGGCCCTGGACAGATGGGGGAAAAATATTTATCCTTCTGCTACCTTGGCTATAAGAGCTTTAAATTGTCAGTTTCATATGCTTAAATATCAGCAATATCTTATGTCACTGCTTAAACAGAAAATGTTGGCAAATTCAGAATGTGCAGAAAACAAAGAAATGCAGGATTTATTGCATGCAGCTGAACAAGTGGGAAAGCATACTTTGCAATGTGGTTTTGATTCTTTAGAGGCCTCATGCAGGGCCACAGATACAGGTTCTGTCATTAGGAGACATGCTTGGTTAAAAGAACAGAATCATGTTAAAGCAAAACTATTAGATGCTCCATTACAACATGATACCTTGTTTGGTGTTAAAGCAGAAGAGGTGTTGAAGAAAATGGAGGACAAAGCTAAATCTGTGCAAACAGTGAAGGATTTCTTACAGGTACAGCCTCCCAGATTTAGCAGGAACTGGCCTACAAAGAATCGGTCCTTTCCAGTGTCAGACAGGCCACAAAGAGGCAGATACAGATGCCCCAGAGGCAGATCACAGCCCCAAGGCTCATACATGCCTAAACAATGGGGTGCTTCTACCTCCAAAAGTGGAGAGGAAAAATCACAGCCATACAGAAAACAGTCTCAATGACTTTCCCCTGCCAGCACCAAGCACTTATCTTCTGGCAGCTCCTTTGGGGGGAAAACTAGCACTTTTTTCACAAAATTGGCTCATGATCACCCATGACAAATGGGTCTTAAATATCGTATCTCAAGGCAACAGGTTCCACTTTCACACCCTGCCAAGGCCAAACGGTATGCCAGACCTGCCACGCAGTCAGTGGGCAGAGGCACAGAAAGAAGTTTCATCTCTCATGGACATGAGAGCCATTCAGCAAGTACCACAGCAAGAGCAGGGACAAGGATTTTACTCAAGGCTATTCTTAGTACCCAGAAAGGACAAAGCCTGGAGACCAATACTGGACCTGTCTATCCTAAACACATACCTGGATATTCCAAAATTCAAAATGTTAACTCTGCAGCAGCTTCTGCCCATTCTGGGCAAGAAAGCTTGGCTTGTGACTTTAGACCTAAGAGGCATACCTGCATGTCCCAATCAAACAATCATGCAGAAGATACCTCAGATTTATAGCTGGCTCAATGCACTACCAATTCTCTGCACTGCTCTTTGGCTTATCTACTGCGCCCAGGGTCTTCACAAAATGCCTGGCATCAGTAATTGCATTTTGCAAAGAGGAATACAAATATATCCTTACTTGGACGACTGCCTTATTCAAGCAGAGAACAAGGACATCCTACTACAGCATCTGGCATTTGTACAAAGATTACTAACAGGTCTAGGGTACACAGTAAACGAAAAGAAATCAAAACTCGTACCCTCTCAAGAGATAATACAACTGCCCAGATGGCTTATCTCACGCCAGACAAATGCAGACAACTGACTACTTATTTCAAAATGTTGGCAACAAAGACCCAGTTATCTGCAAGAAAAATTCTGCAGGCTTTGGGCTTCATGGCATCCTGCATACTACTAATTCCGTATGCAAGACTGCATATGCGGAAACTTCAATGGTATCGAAAAAGTGTTTAGACTCAACATTGCCACAGCCTGGAAACAATAATTACCCTCATTCCCTGCCTACAACAGGAGTTTCGATGGTGGGCAAAAGCCTGTCACCTCAACACGGGACAGCCATTCACCTTACCCACAGCCAGGCAGACATTGACAACAGATGCATCAGATTATGCCTAGGGGGCCCATATGGCAGGAAGATGTATTCAGGGCACATGGTCTGCAAGTCAAATGCATCTACATATCAATCAAAAAGAGATGCTAGCTGTTCAGAATGCCCTGACAGCCTTCAAGGATATACTTCTTCCAGGGCAACTACTGATAAAGACGGACAATACTACAGTCATGTGGTACATAAACAAGCAGGGGAGCACCCATTCCTGCCCCCTCTGCAGACTAGCAATGAACTTGTGGGACACAGCACTGACTTACCAAGTACATCTGCAAGCACAATTCCTGCCAGGAAGGATAGATACTCTGGCAGATGAACTAAGCAGAAACCTAATGGATCCCCACGAGTGGAAATTTGATCCACAAGTCTTCAGCATGATAACAAGGAACTGGGGGTGCCTGGACATAGACCTATTTGCCTCCCCTCACAACTGCCAACTACAGAGATTCTGCACAAGGACTTATCACAAGCAAGCATGGAAAGTGGATGCTCTATCTTTCAGCTGACAGTATATGCCTTTCCTCCTCTGCCTCTCCTCCCCAAGGTACACCTCAAGGTCAGGCAAGAGAAGCCAAAATTTATACTGATTGCCCCAGACTGGCCCCAACAGCACTGGTACCCAATCCTAAAGAGCTTGTCTCAATGCCCAGCTTGGACATTACCTCAAATTCCTCACTTATTGACCCAACAAGACAGTATGATACTGCACAGCCAACTCAGGACCTTAAACCTGGCAGCATGGCGAATACTGTAGCCATTCAAGACACACATCTCTCTAAAGCAGTGATGGATGTTATTTTGGAGGACCGGAGGCCTAGCACCAGAAAATCTTATGCAGAAAAATGGAAGAGATTCTGTGCTTGGAACCAGGCACAAGGTATCGACACGACTGTTCCAAATATTCCTCAGATTTTGCAATACTTAACTGAGATGCTGGATAAAGGCCTTTCCTTTTCATCAATTAAAATTCATGCCTCTGCCATTTCAGCTCATTACAATACAGAACCACCTATTTTTTTCTTATCCATTACTAAGGCAGTACCTCAGAGGGGCCAAAAACATAAGACCTCCAAAGAGAGCACCAGTACCTGCATGGGACCTCAACTATGTCTTGGAAAAACTCACACTGCTTCCGTTTGAGCCAGCCTCTGCAGCTGATATCAAATTCTTATCCTGGAAAGCAGCTATGCTCCTAGCAATTACCTCTGCTAGACGAGTCTCAGAGTTATAGGTACTCATGGCTGTGGAACCTTTTATCATTTTCCATCCTGACAGGGTTTCTCTAAGGACAAACCCTACATTTATGCCTAAGGTAGTGTCCAGTGTGGCCCTTAATCAAACAATTAATTTGCCTACTTTTCATTTAAACCCACAGAATAAGGGTGAGAGACTTCTACATTCTTTGGACATTCACAGGCAGCTATGCTTCTACTTTGACAGAACCAAAGCTTTCAGAAAGACGGAACAACTTCTAGTGGCATATGCTGCAGGATCACAAGGAAAGCCTCTTTCAAAACAGACTATTTCAAAGTGGATAGGCCACTGTAGTCATTTCTGCTACTCACAGCATGGCAAATCAGTGCCTAAGGGCATTAGGCCACATTCAACCAGAGCAGCAGCCACTTCAGCAGACTTCCTCAGAGGAGTACCAACCAAATCCATCTTAGAGGCTGCAACATGGAGTTCAGTGCATACTTTTACAAAGCACTATCACTTACCTCTCTACTCTAAATCCAGGGCAGGCTTTGCCACTGCAGTTCTGCAGGGCCTGATAGCCTCTCCTAATCCTATTTAGCACCAGCCTCCCAACCTTAGCTTTGGGATTCAACCCAATTGTAATGAATGCAACAGTGAAACATGATGAACATAGTACAGTTGTGTACCTACCATAAATGTAGATGTTCGAGTGTATTCACTGTTGCAGTCCAGGTTACCATCCCCCTTTTTACCTTGCTGGGACTTATCTGTACTTCTCTATTCTGTACAACCTATGTGGTGTATTTGCTTGTAGATGAAGGAAAAGTTGATTTTTGTATATGCATGCTTATTGACATAATTTAGCCTACCATTTTAGGGGCACCTGACATCTGGGGCAAGCAAAACTGAAGAAAATGGCATCGGCTGCATCTTTTATACCCCTGGCGCACTGACATCAGGGAAGAGGCGACAGCAACCGACGCCGGACCTAGACTTTGGAACTCGGGCTGACTGCGGGTTGCCTGCCAGCAGGATAACCCAATTGCAATGACTGCAACAGTGAATACACTCAAACATCTACATTTATGGTAGGTACACGACTGTACCTTTAGCAGGGTATTGATTTCTTTGTTGATGAAGATTTTCCATACTTTTCCATCTGAGTGGTTACAGCAATTTTGATGAAGTGTTTATTAGTGCAGTGTCTGCTGGAGGAAATAGCTCTTGCAAAGATGCAAGTAACTTGAGAGATTAAATAAGTGCAACAATAAAAACATAATGTTTATACCTTGTTCACTCAGCCATTCCCAAATTTTCTGATTAGTGTGATTGGATTTGGGGGTTTATCAGCAGAGGAAGAAGTTGCTAAAACTGTCATAGACATCAGCAAACACTGTGTTTATGGAGACTATTTCATTTTTTTTGTTTTAAACAGGAAACATCTTTATTAAACCATCACTTACAACGTAGGCAATCATACATTTATTTAAATGAAAACAATCCACATCAGCACATCCTAGTTGCAAGCATTTTACATCACAGATCATACCGACACACTCCGACTTACAAACATTATACATTATTTATCTACCCAATCATTTTCAGTCAGACATTACCTAGCTCATTTAAGTCCTTCCTTCCTTTTAAACCTCATTCCTCCCCTGTATGTATTGTACCCATAATTCCTCATTTTTTCCTATGTAGTTTGCTCCTACCCTTTTGAGACTGCTGTTTGCTTATAGGAATTCCAACTGAACATGTAGTCTTGTTTATTTGTGTTCATTACTAAACACAGAAGCAACAGACTTTACATTACCTTTTTTTAGTTTGCAAGATAGTCTGGTGGAAGAATCAGCTACATGAAAATGTGTATCTGAAATTTTGAACATATCGCTGGCTTTAATGAAAGGGAAGTAGAAGTGCATATATGTAGGCCACGATCATCCTTGAAAAGAGGGATCAATATTTTTGATGATGCCCCCCCCCCCAGCATTAATTAACTTCACTGCAAGTAAGAAAATTAAGTCCATCATCAGAAGAGCCTCGTAGGATGATATGAAAATAGAGTGATACAGCTATAAGTTAAATGGCAAAGTCGTTATACTCTGATATCAAGCCACAAGTGGCCCTTAGAACCACATATTAGGGCTTGCCTGGGTCTGGCTGTGTCACAGAGAACCACATTTAAATATTTACTTTTTTATGAATATTTAATCACCCAGGTTTACAAGTCATTCTTTTTATTTGCTTGTCTGTACTTTTGTGTTTGTAATGAAATGTCCTTTTTTTTTATTAAGGTGAAAGCTGCAAGGATGAATACCACAGTTGTGCAGTGGTGGTCCAAGCAAGATTGTGCGTCTATTCATATTACAAGACTGTATGTTGTGCATCCTGTGCACGGGCTGAAGAAAGAAGAACACGACGCACCCAGTAGGATCCAAGAGCTGATCTGTAGTCTTCAAACAGAAATAATTTATTTTAAAAATATATGATGTATATATAGAGAGAATATAATGTATCAGTGTGAACTGACTGTACTCCAGCTAGAAAGCCCAGTTCTTCTTAGTTCATCACTTTACAAAGCATACAGCAGTTCACTTTGCTGACGTTTTCTAGGCATTGTATATTTTAACAGAGAACGGGCTTTCCTTAGATTTTTTTTAAGTTTACCTTTAATCCTTTTTATCCATTTTGTCCACCTTCATTTCAGTTTTTACTACACATGTTCTCTGCAGTGCTCCCTCCATCCTTTTTCTGCCTCTGCTTGGGAATTGGCTTCATCTATTGATTATGACATTAATGTATAAATCATTGGTCTTCATTTCAGAAGTTGGTAGGGTTTTTATTCTTAAGATTAGTACTGTTGTTCCCCACCTCCACTCGTGCTTGTACATGTACAGTGTAGGTTGTGTGAACTATTTTACTTCAGTCCCTACCTTCTGCATCATGTCTTCAAAAAAAAAAAATAAGCTAAAATAAGATGGCATACCAAATTTTATTAAATGTATACGCTTTTTTAACATAAATTAAAAATGAGACTGAAGATGAAAGAAATAGGCTTTGAACTGGTAAAAAAAACTGTTGATGCAGCGACGTTGTTTTTTTACCAGCGTAAGAGAAAGTAATGTGTAGATGTGGCAGTATATTTTAATGAGCAGGATGTGAAGACATATATTCTTACTTTTAACAAACTTTTTACATTAGCCAGCTGTTTGCATGGCTTCACTTCAGTGGTCTTTGTCTAGACCACCTGCACTGCATCATCCCTTGAATTGATCACTTGTATGGTAGGCCAAAGACCATAAAGGTCTATAAGTTCCCCCTTTTTCTGATTCATGATCATTGACTAGGAGAGAGCTGAAACATTATGCCTATGGGGTTGATGAGAGGTTACTACTCAATACTGGGCATTGTGTCAGTTGCCTGTTGTTTTTGTTCATAATACCTATCACCAAACAATATTATTTTCCCAGACATCTGTCACCTGTGTACTACTGATGGGTGGCAATGACTTAAGGAAAGTGAAGTAACAATTTCTAGACAGGGAAGATCTTGCCTTCAGAATACTACATATGAAATATGGGTAGCATATATAGTCAGACATAAAACTTATCAGATATTGTAAACTTTGTTTCCTCTTCAGTAGAGAGTAGTTTCTGGAGAGTGATATGTTTGTGTTTTTACAAGTGTCTTGGATCTTCCATGAGGGTGTCATTTTTTTATTCTTGTTGCTGATTCACAGAGGTACAGTAAAATGCAGAAACACGACATTGTCACCAGTTTCTACTACAACTGATGGCAAAGCAAGCCTTTGAAGAGATAGGACTTAATGCAGGTTCTTAAAACTGTTTGATGAATCTAGTTTGTTTTATAAGGGTAACTAATCTGCCCTACCATTGTCTGAAGAAGTGCATTGTATCATATAAAAACTGTAATTTCCTTGCTGTTGTAATAAAGGAACTGATTTTATAGTATCTGCTTTTTGTTTAGGTATTCAGAAACATAGTACACAGAGCACAGGGACTAATGCCCAGGGGAATTAGGGAAAAGGTCACATATAATTCAGAGCTAATTGAATACTACAGCTGTAGAAAAGACATGTTATTGAGCACTGGAAATCCACACTCCATCATGCATAACATTCTTTATACTGTTCATAACCACAAAGACAGTGTACTATAAATGATGTCTAGTACTGCATTAATATAGTTACTAAGGTGTAACAGCTGTACTGAATGCACTGAGCTGTCCATGTAGTAACTGTAACTGTCAGTGGTGTGGTAGTCCACTGTACACAGATAACACGTAGACAAACACTGCCTGTAATCATACAGCTACAGTACTCAGAATCCACACTTGCCCATACTGTACACAGATACATGTAGACAAACATGGCCTGCAATCATACAGCTGCAATACTTAGAATCAGCACTTACCCATATCCCATAACCTCCTGCAGTTGCAAATGTGCTGTGTTGCACTATGGTGCTTCTGGGACATTTCCTTCATGCAGCACACCCCATTTTGTTTTGCTGGGCATTGCCGAGCTGCTTCATGCTGGGCCTTGAGCCAAACCATTTTTTGTTGTAATTTTTTAACATTCCTGTGTAGTACAGAGATGTCCTGAGCTGGTCTTTATCTGTATTCCTTGAAGTGTAAAACTGCATAAAGCCAAACTTTTCTTTTTATCTGCGAAATGCAGAGCTGTTAATGTGGATTTGTTTTTGCCTATACATTGTGTCTGACTGCCTGAGCTTGTTTTTTTTTCAGTTTTTCATTGCATTACCATACTGCCTTAAGCTGCCCTCTCTGTGCACTTGTGTAGTGTAGAACTGCACAGAGGTGGTCTGTTCTGAATTGCCGAGGTGTTGCTTTCTGTCTGCCTTGGCCTGAAGGTGTTTTATGACTTCTCATATAGTGGTTAATTTGTACTTGCCTGCCACTATTAAGGGTTTTGCTCATGTTACTGCTGATGGAAGAGCTATAGATGGTTCTTGACTTGCCTTACTGTCCTGTATATGTTTAGGTTTCACTTTAACCAGTAGCCAAGAAATTGCTGGTCATAAAACAAAGGCTTTGTGCTTTTTATAAGTTTTAGTTCCCTGAATCTACTCATGGATTCTGTGGATTTTGCCATGATGAGAGTGTCTCCTAAAACTTCCCATTGTATAGTTCTTAACATTGGGGAAGTCTGCTTTGTAATCCATATGTTCAGGAAATAAAAACTTTTCATTAGGAGGGTTTCTTGCTTTCACATTGTGATATCACTTTATTGATATATGTCTTTAATATGTGTAGTGATATTTGTCATTAATATCTGTATACATTATTTCCATTTCTAACTGCACCTGGGGTACACACCTACCAAAGTAAAACAAGCAGCAGAATAAACTGTTCCGCACCAACTTTATTCCTTCACTTAAATCAGATCTGGTACCTCGGCCATTCACCTTCACAGGACCTGAAGTACATTTAAAAACCCACCTTTTTATAGAAATGCAGACCCGAATAAGTTCATTAACAATTAAGCAATTATTCAATCAATATGTTAAATTTTACACCAAACACATTTGGACACTCAAATGTATACTTTCAGTTGCTGTATAATGTTTAGAAACAAACATTTATTTCTTGATTAAGACCTTATAAAACAATGTTTTATAATTTAATATTAATTTAGTTTTGATGTTCAGGTAATTTGTTTATGTAGTCATCACCTCTAGGGAGATATGGTTTTGCTAACACACAAAAGAAAAAAACTTGCATCTGTACCCCCATGTTTATTTATAAAGTTCTCAGCCACTGGACTTTTCAAGTTTGTATTTCTGATATCCCCCAAGTGGTCAAATATAAGAATCTTGACCTTGACAAGTTTTAACACAGCTTTATTTGAGACTCTTGAGAGGGGTGAAAGATTGGGCTTTTTTGGCTGTAATGATGCTGAAAGGTTGTATATTAAAAGACCAGTGAGTCTGATACTATATGCTATTCCCAAAGTGCAGAAGGATTTACAAAATCCTCCAGGGAGGCCTATTATATCTTGTTTAGGATATTACTTATAAAATGTGGGTAAACTATTGGATTTTCAGTTAAAAATGTATTTCAATAGAGTTCCATCACATATTAGTTATACTCGAGGATTATTAATAAGGTAAAAAATCTGGTCTGGCAAGATGATTATTATTGGATCACAATAGATGTAAGTTCATTGTACACTAATGTACAACAGAGACAGGGCCTTGAAGCTGTTGGCAATATTTTGGGGGAGGGACCACAAGCTTTCTGTTAGCCTTCTTAGAATTTGTTTGACCCGCAACTTATTTTTGTTTTAAAGTGAAGTGTTTTTGCAGTTGAAAGGAAGTGCAGTTGGTGCACCGTTTGTCCCCACTGCAGTAATTTATATAAGTGATTTTGAGAAAAAGTTCATATACCCAACTAAGTTTTACATTGAGAACGTAGTATTTTTTAAAAGATACATAGATGATTTGATTTTTGTTTGTGAAGGAAATTAATGTATTTTTTTTTTTACGTTTTGAACAAAAAGCCCTCATGGTTTGAATTTTTCATATGAGATAGGTAAAAGAAGTATTAATTTTCTTGATGTTACTTTGTATATAGAGGAACGGTAGATTATCTGCCCTTGGGGAGTTCAAAAGGATTTTTGATAATACTGCTGATGTAGAATTGAGTGGAGATGAATTAAATTCAGTGGAAAAATAGGTTGAAAACAAGCTGTTACTCTGTAGAACAAGATAGCAAAGTTAAAAAGTGTGTTTTGGAAGGTAGAAAAATGAGGCTGTATAAGGAACAGAAATTGATAAGTGGTAATATGGAACAAGGTTGTAATGAAGAAAAAATATTTTTTGTAACCAGATTTTCTCCTTTCTGTCAGAGATTCTCTCAGACATTGGAAAACATTGTCAGGGGTTTATGGCATATTGTTAGTAATGAAATACTGCAGGCTCTTTCTCCAACATATAACTTTTTCTTATAAGCGGAGTAATAATAATTTGAGAGAAATTTTGAATTATGTATATAATCTTCAGCACACTTTGAACGCCTATAATAGAATGTATTTGTGTGGTTATTGCAGTGTTTGCCCCAAAGTTAAAAATTTAACTGGTACAACCATTAATGGGAAAAATATGCTGCTAATGGTTTATTTAATTGTAATTCAGGAGTTGTGTGTGTGTGTATATATATATATATATATATATATATATATATATATATATATAATAGGGTGAAACTGTTCAATTCCTATGTAGTATATGGGTCAAGCTCAGTGGAGGGTCAAGATTCATACACTAGAACATTTGGGGGATATCAGAAATATGAACTTGAAAATTCTAGTGACTAAGCATTTTATAAATAAACATGGGGGTACAGATGGAAGTTTTTTCTTTTTTGTGTTAGCAAATCCATATCTCCCTAGGGGTAGTAATTACGTAAACAAATTACTTGAATTGGAAACTATATTAATATTAAATTATAAAACATTGTTTCCTAAAGGTCTTAATCAAGAAATACATTTTTGTTTTTAAATATTATATAACAATTAAAATTATAAATTTGAGTGTCCAAATGTGTCTGGTGTACTTTAAAAATTAACATATTGGTTGAATAATTGCAAAATTGTTAATGAACATAGGGGGTTTGCATTTGTATAAAAAGGTGTTTTTTTAAATGTACTTCAGATCCTGTGAAGGCAAATGGCTGAGATACCAGATCTGAGTAAAGTGAAGGAATAAAAGTTGGTTCGGAGAAGTTTATTCTGTTTCTTATATGTACTTCAGATCCTGTGAAGGCGAATGGCTGAGGTACCAGATCTGAGTAAAGTGAAGGAATAAAGTTGGTTCGGAGAAGTTTATTCTGTTTCTTATTTTGTTTTCGTGAGTTGTCATAAGTGTATCTTGTTAATGCCCTAGGGCAGATAGCCTAGTATGAACCTATGAACCTATAAGGGCATAGCAAAATAAATTTAAAATGCGTGGCGAAAGCCAAACACATTCTGGCTAGGCTTATAAATGCCCTAGGGCAGATAGCCTAGTATGAACCTATGAACCATGTCTATCTGCTACATGTCGTTTCACCTCTTCAACTGCATTTAAGTTTTTGCACAACTGTTTTTTATAGAAAAAAGTAGGTAGATTCACCTTTTGTCACCCACCTGAAGATATTCTGCCACAAAACTTCCTGTCTGTTCCTTATAATTTCTGTGAAGATAACTGTATAGGAAGTTGTACAGGTAAGCAGCATAACAGTTTATTATAAATCTGTGCATCTCAGGAGAATGATGTAAGAATGCAGTTTGTTTTACATATGTATGTGTATACGTCTACAAGTATCCTTTATTGCTTTATGCATTTTGTGGACTGGAGAATATTGATTGAAAGAGCAGTGTTTTACTGGACCCTTTAATAAATAGTGTCACAGCAGTTTATACAAAGCGCTCTTTGTGGACTTATAAAGGCATTGTAGATTGCAAGTTGTATTAAATTTTAAAACAGTGTTTTTCTCATTTTAAATTGATTCAGGTGAACTGTAAGATGCTTGTTACAATACTGCATTGTGTGAGTTACATTTTTGGTAAAGAGTACCTCATGCACAATTATTGTCATTTTTAGTAGAGAAGGACATTATGCATTTAATATAAAATTATTTATTCATACCTTATATTGTAATAAAAGGTTCTACCACACTTTGCACAAAGAAACCTGTTGTCATTGTATGAATTAGAACCTTTTATACGTGTGTATTTTGGTGTCCACTTCATGTCCCCTTCAGATTCCATAAACATGTTTGATGCTTTTTTCTGTAAGTCTTTGTTTTACAGTCATAGCTGTAACATATAAAGAAGAGTCATCTAACAGTATTTGTAAGCAATAAATGCATTTTTGCTGCTGTCTTTTTTTTTGTTGTTCTTTTTGTGAGTCATTATTTAGAAACAGATGTTTGCTTGTTAACTTCTAATTTCTCAGTAATACCCAAAGAAATGTATGCAGCTTTTCACTACAAAATGTTTAGCTTTCTAGTTTATGAAGAGGATTATTTTTATTCATTTCATTTTGCAAATATCTAATTTATTTTTATGAAAGGCAGTTTGATATTTGATTTTTGTCACCAAAACATGTTTTAAACAAATTTAAATGTTAATAAAAATTGTAAGCCATTGTCGATCTTGTCTTTTAATTCATTTGTGCAAACTGTGGATATTAGTTAAAAATAAAGAGCTGAGAGATGTTTCTCTTAGATTTTTAATCTGTTAATTTTATGACATGTGGATACTGATGTGCCTAACCTTTGATGTTCCCTGATGCCGTACATTCACACACCAACCCCCTTACTTACAAAGCATCAATGTTTGAAGTACTATGGAGTCTAGCAGCAAAATTCGCTGATTTGAGTATGAGGCTATGCTGACACTGTAAGTCAACCAACACAATCTGCAGAATATGTATGTAATTATGAGGCTATGCTGACACTGTAAGTCAACCAACACAATCTGCAGAATATGTATGTAATTATGAGGCTATGCTGAAACTGTAAGTCAACCAACACAATCTGCAGAATATGTATGTATTTTTTTTCTTGCAAAACTAATAATAATGACAAGTATAAGAACAAGGATATTAAGAACTTAGCATTAAATGGACTACTATACAAATATAATAAAATAAAGCAAAAATACAGCTGTGCAGTTTGACTTATGAATCAAAAGGGAAAATAGTGCCAGTGCATCATTAGATAATATTACATACTGGACCAGTCTCACACACACAAACACACACACACACACAAACACAAAGTCTGCACAAGTATGCATTTTCTGGTGTTACTTTTTATGCAGGATAGATGATCAGACCAGTGCCTGTTGGAAAAGGTTATGGTAAGATGATTAGAACAGTCCAAGAGATTAGAGCAAACCACATAGATGTTTTAGGAATTGTAATGTGTCTAATAAATCTTGGGACATTTTGATGGCATTGATTTTTTTCATAATCAGGTTAAGTGGAGTTTCCTCCAGCTGTGAACTTCCTTCCTGGAAAAGGTATTCATACAAAGATTATGTGCACCATTATATATACTGTATAGTTTTTGGTGCGTGTTAATGTCAAGTGTACTTTATTGGTTCTAGGCACCACTGATCTGGGAAGTTGACAGATTACTAATTAAACCAAGAACTGCTTAATTTGTTGGGAGCATTTCGTCTTGACTGTATTTAGGACTATCCTCAATAGATTTTTAAATCATTCCCTCCAGTATAGCTATTGTGATGTTATGGGGAAGTGGCAGTACTGCCAGCTGTAGTTTTGTAAAGAATAATATGTTATTTAAATATCAAACTGATTTATACAAGTTCATAGGTTGGTACTGAGCTATCTGCCCGAAGGCATATATTAGCCCAGCCATGTTGTGCGGTATTTACCACCCCTTTAGTAGTTCCCTAGACCCTTGTACTAGCAGCTAGTACCCTTGGCCCCTATCTAATAGTGCTGTTGGTGTGATCCCCGGTGTGAACTTTCTGTTACCCATCCACTCATCAAGGTTCCTCTTGAGTGATAGTGAGGGGCTCTGTCTTATGTAGATCGGGACCCTGTTCCGTAGTAAGGGAAGTCTCTGGGAAGGGAATCTATCCCTCCAGCATGTTCTATTCATTGTTGTGTTGAGGTTTATATCCCTAGAGCGTGTAGCTCAAGTAGATTTGGTTTTCCTAAGATGGAGCATGTTCAACAATTCTGGGTTGGACATGGCTCTGTATGTTAGATAGAGATCGCCTCTGAGAAAGCGGTATGCAACAGAGAACAGTCTTAGCTTTTTCAATCGTGCTGCATAGAGCAACTGTTTGAGGCCAGTAATTCTCTTGGTTAGGTACCTCTGTGGTCTCTCCAGCTGCTGGAGATGTCTAGCCAGGTACATTCCAATTGGTGCATTGTACTCAATAATGGGTCTGATGAGGGAAGAGTAGAGGGGCACCATTACATCCTTAGATCTTGATGCAAACCCTTTCATGATCAGATGGGTCGCATAGAAGGATTTTCAAACCACTTTGGCAACATGGTTATCAAAGGAAAGCTGACTATCTACTTGGGTCCCTAGATCTCTTATTTCTTCAGATTTCAGGGGATTACCTCCTACGTTGTAGTTTGCGGGTACTCTGTTTTTTCCAAAGGGGATTACTATGCATTTTTTTGCATTTAGCTTGAGACCATGGCTTTGACACCATGCATCAGTCTCATTTAGGCCCTTCTGGAGGATCTCCATGTCGACCGGAGACTCTATTATAGCACCCAGTTTGCAGTCGTCCACAAACTTAGTCAGCCACAGCCCTTCCGTGCTTGCCTGTACTTCTGAGAAGTATATGCCAAACAGGAGGGGCCCCAGGACAGAGCCCTGAGGCACACCAAGTTGCTTGTTTTACAAATGCATTAGAACTTTGTCATTTGTATATCAAACTGATCTGTACAGATGTTTGTGCTGAAATATATTTGTGAGCTTTGTTTGTGTTGAAATGTATCAACAGTGCACCCTGCTGAAATGAAGAGAAATGTACATGTTTCATAGTTTCATAGTATAGTACTAGGCTATCTGCCCTGGGGCATTTGTAAGCCTAGCCATAGTGATGTGGCTTTTGCCACCCCATGAAATGGTACAAAAATGTACAGATAAAATCTAGAATACTGTGCCTCTGTCTAGTAGTGACACAGTGAAGGTCCCCTTATATAATAGAATTAGTTTACTGTGCCCCTATCTAGCAGTGACACAGATGTGACCCCTGGGGTAAACGTACGATCTCCCATCCACTCATCAAGATTTCTCTTGAAGAGAGTCAGTGAGGGGCTCTGCCTAATATGAACTGGGATCCTGTTCCAAAGCATGGGAAGCCTCTGGGTTATGAATCTATCCCTCCAGCATGTCCTATTCATACTTGTGCCAAGGTTTAAGTCTTTAGCTCTCATGGTCCTGATGGATTTGGATTTTTTGAGGTGGAGCATGTCCATCAGATCCTGATTGGACATGGCCTTGTACGTCAGGCAGAGATCACCTCTGAGCAGGCGGTATGCTACTGAATAGAGCTGAAGTTTCTTTAGTCTGGCAGAATAAGACATATGTTGGAGACCCTTGATCCTTTTGGTGAGGTACTTTTGTGGTCTCTCCAGCTGTTGCAAGTGCCGGGTGAGGTACATACCAAATGGGGCATTGTACTCAATCATGGGTCTGATGAGGGAGGAATATAGGGGTACAATGACATCCTTGGATCTGGATGTGAAACCCTTCATGATGAGGTGTGCAAGGTAGAATGTTTTTCTAACCACTTTGGCAACGTGGGTGTCAAATGAGAGGTCGCTGTCTACTTGGGTCCCTAGGTCTCTGATTACTTTTTCCGTACTCAGTGGGTAGCTGTCTATGTGATAATTTGTGGGTACTTTGTTTTTTCCAAAAGTGATAACTATACATTTTTTGGCGTTTAGTTTAAGGCCGTGACTACGGCACCAGTTGTCCGTTTCAGTGAGGCCTTTTTGTAGGATGTGTGTATCTGCTGGTGTATCAACTATGGCACCTAGTTTGCAGTCATCTGCGAACTTTGTCAGCCACAGCCCTCTCATGTTTGCTTTAACATCTGAGAAATAAATGCCAAACAAGAGGGGTCCCAGGACAGATCCCTGTGGGACACCACTTGTGACTGGCTTTGAGTCTAACATTGCTCCAGCGATTTTAACTTTATGGGTTCTGTCCTTTAGCCAGTTTGCAACCCATCTAGTGACATAAGGGTTTACTTTTAAGCTGTTTAGCTTATCTATGATGCCTGAGTGGGGTATTGTGTCGAAGGCCTTAGCCAAGTCCAGGTATGCTGTATGGATTGCTTTGCCCTCATCAATGGCTCTAGTGACTGTTTTGAAAAAGTCAACCAGGTTTAAAAGGCAGGATCTGCCCTTTACAAAGCCTAACTGGGTGGGGTCAAGCATCTGTAGGTCCCCTATGTCTCCGTTTATGAGTTCCATAATGTTTCTTTCCATAGCTTTGCAGACCAGGCTAGTCAAGCTTATGGGGCGGTAGTTTCCAGGATCTGTAAAGGCACCCCCCTTGTGGAGTGGGACCACTGTTGCTGTACACCAGTGTTCAGGTACGTATCCCGAAGTAAGGCTAAGGTTAAATAGCATTTTTGTGTGTGGGTTTAGCTCCTCTTGGAGTTCACGTAACACGCACCCCGGGATACCATCAGGTCCCATTGATGCTGTGTTTTTTACTTTGCTTAGGGCGGTTCTCACTTGGACATCTGAGATGACAGGGAGATTACATTCAGCTGGGATAAGTATTTCTTCTTTTGGGGGTGAAGGAGGCGAGAAATTTGCATTGAACCTGTCAGCCAGAATGTTAGCAATATCTGTGGGTTAAGTGTATTTTTTGTTGTTGTGAACCAACTCTGAGCATATCTGAGGGTTTCCTTCAGGTTTCTAACATAGCTGAAGAAGGCTTTGTGGTTATCTTTAGTGTCCTTAGCGATTTTTCTCTCAAAGTTTGCCTTGGATGTTTTTATGAGAGAACGTAGTTTTCTGCTAGTGTTGATCAGAGATGTCTTCCCTTCATGGGAGTTCGCTCTGACGTGCAGTAGCTTCCTTCTTTTGTTATACAATTTGTTTATGGCTGAGGTCCACCAGACAGGATGCTTACATTTGGTGGAGAGGGACTTGGATTTTTTTGGGATTGCATGATCCATGCATTCTTGGAGATGTCCATAGAAAGCATTTGTGAAGGATTCGGCATTGTGGGATGTGGTATCCACTGGTACAGTGGGCTTAAAGGATACCATCTCAGTCTTAAGAAGAGTGAAGTCTGCTTTTGAGAAGTTTTTCACTGTGGTCTTTTGTGCTGGGGGTGGAGGTGGGATATGTATATCCAGGGTGATTAGTTTGCGGTCAGATCTCACTAGTGAGGGGTATACTTCCGGTGTGGAGCATTTTGTCCCCATGTTTGTGATGATCAGGTCTAGTATATTATCTCCCCTAGTGGGAGAGGTGACTAGTTGTTCCAGTGCATTTGAATTTATGAATTCCAGGAACCTTTGGGCTAGGGTATTAGGGCTAGAATAATGTACCCAATCTATGTTTGGGTAGTTGAAGTCTCCCAGTATTATGGTATTTTGTGATACATTCATATCCTCCAATGTCTTCAGGAAGGCTGAGTGGGGTTCTTGAGATTGGGAGGGTGGTCTGTAACATGCTACCAGTTGTATAGCAGTTTTGCCTATGGTTAGTTGCACCTGTATGGTCTCTGATGCTTCATGTGTTGCTACTAACCTGGAGGTGTAGGTGTCCTTTATGAATATGGACACTCCCCCTCCCTTTGTGGTTCAGCCCGGGTTTTGGGGCCAAAAAGCATGATACGAGGTATAGCCTGGTAGCGCTGGGGTGCTCTCAGGAGCCTTGAACCAAGTTTCAGTTACTGCACAGACATCGATGTTCTCCATGCTGAGGAGTGCATCAAGTGCCTGCATCTTGAGATTTAGACTTCTGGCATTGAGCAGCATTACCCTTAGTTTTTTCCATTTTTGTTTTCTAAGGAGGTGGGTTTGTCTTTTGAGCCTTGCCTAAAAAAGGCACTATGGGGGTGGCAAGAGCCTTAGCCAGTATCCGGAAACCCAGTGGTGACAGGTGCAAGCAGTCCCTTGCAAAGCAGCGTGGCTTGTCCAACATGTCATCCCAGGAAGACAGACATTGGATCCCCTTAGAATGACACCAGTACTTGAGCCAATTGTTAAAGCTGATCATCTTGTCTTTGTATTGTGGTATCATTCTTGGTGAGGGCAAGATGCTGCTCAGGGTCAGGGTCATACCAGCCTGGGCTACATAATCGGAGAGCTCCTCTATGTCTCTCTTCATGTAGTCCAGGGAGGTACGTCACAGGTCATTCACACCAGCATGGACAATGACGGAGTCATATTTGTACTTGCTTTGGAGTGACCTGAGTGCGTGTGTTATGTGGCGGATCCTAGCTCCCGATAGACAGCTCACAGTCACCTTCTCTTTGTTCAGCCTGGTCAGTGGGACATCAGTGTGTCTGTCTATGGAGTCACCTATTACTAGTGTATCAGGCAAGGTGTTTGGCCTTAAGGGCTGCGATTGGTTGACACACTGATTTATTGAAGTATGTGTTGCATGTGTTTTGTTTTGAGGTGGTGGATTTTTGGATGTCTGCTTTGGGAGCCTCTGTTGTTTTGGTAAGTTTATTATTAGAGCCTCCAAGTATGTCTTTGTGTTTTTATGTGTTTGGTTTGCAGTTGTGGTAGGTCTATGTGGGACTGGGATTGTTGTGTGTGTGGTTGCCATCTCCTCCTGTCTGGTCATGCCAGTCCTGAGTTGAGAGAGTTCAGCCTCCAGTTTGGCTATATAGTTGCATCTCTCACATGTATTTGTGTTTGTTGGGAGGAGGAGAGGGTTGTCTGTGTACATGAGACAATTGTAGCATTGTCTCAAGATGCCCAGATTGACCAGCTGAACTGGAGACGACACCAGTAATCTACCACTCGACATGCTAGAACAGTATAAGGGAGCGGCATACCTTTAAGGGAAGTGGGTATTCACAGGGGTGGTAAGTAGATGTAGTGCTTTACTTAGTATGAGAGTGCTTACTTAGTAGAGAAGTATTGAGAACAAGTGCTAGGCTTATAATACAGTGAGTAGTCTGGTTATACTAAGAGTAGAGCTTCCTTAAGGGAAAATTTGAAGAACAGACTTGGCGGAGCCAGAAAAAGTTTAACCGGTGCTGCGCTATGCGTACGACTGCGCAAAGCCGTGCAAACGCGGATTTTAAACAGTGAACTACAACAGAGCTGGAAATGGTCCCAAACAACCAATTACTACAGCTTCTTGTGCTGAGGTCACTTCCCCCAAGGACAGGTAGGCTGCTCAAGGCTCCCCACTCCCACTGGTGAGCAAAGAAACTTCCTTCTATCCAAGTAAGGTAATGGACAACACAGGAACTACACCACAGCCCAGAATACAGCAATGCCTGTAAACTGGTCTAAACTAGTTGAGGAAGGCGGGAAAACAAGGATTATTTTTTTTGTTTTTTAGGTAGAAACACACAGAAAATGCAGAAACAGTGATAAATTAGTTACACAGGCTAGCACACTTTAGTGGGCAGCCTCCACAGTTAAATTAAACAAACAAACAAGCAAACTTTCGAGCAAATTTGACTAAATGTAACTTTAAGTGCAGATTTTAAAATAATGCAGCAATCAGATAAAAAACAGTTCAGGCTAGTTCAAGTTAAGCTACAGAAGCTATTTCAAGTGAAAAAAAGCAAAGATACCTAAATCCAGAAGGTAGTCGCTTTTCTGAGTTCCCTGCTGCTAGGACCACTCTGTAAACCCACGTGGAGCTTGTCTGAGCAGTATAGCCAGAAAAAAATGCCCAGAGGCGGATTTTAAACAGTGATCTACAAAAGAGCTGGAAATGGTCCCAAACAACCAATTACTACAGCTTCTTGTGCTGAGGTCACTTCCCCCAAGGACAGGTAGGCTGCTCAAGGCTCCCCACTCCCACTGGTGAGCAAGGAAACTTCCTTCTATCCAAGTAAGGTAATGGACAACACAGGAACTACATCACAGCCCAGAATACAGCAATGCCTGTAAACTGGTCTAAACTAGTCGAGGAAGGCGGGAAAACAAGGATTTTTTTTTTGTTTTTTAGGTAGAAACACACAGAAAATGCAGAAACAGTGATAAATTAGTTACACAGGCTAGCATACTTTAGTGGGCAGCCTCCACAGTTAAATTAAACAAACAAACAAGCAAACTTTCAATCAAATTCGACTAAATGTAACTTTAAGTGCAGATTTTAAAATAATGCAGCAATCAGATAAAAAACAGTTCAGGCTAGTTCAAGTTAAGCTACAGAAGCTATTTCAAGTGAAAAAAAAGCAAAGATACTTTTGAATTAAACGTATATTTTTAAATAGAAGTACGGGCTCAGCAGAGGTTAATTTTAAGAAAAATAAGAGAAATGTAAATGAGCTGTTAAACCATTAAAATGGCATCCCACAGTGCTGAATAGGACCAGAGACAGTAGGTCTGGGAAAGAGCCTTTGCTCATTAGCTCATTAAAAAGAGAGGAGGCCCCAGACACTGCCATAAACATTTAGATGTGTATTGTGGTTGTGTGTACTAAATTCCTGTCTCAGTTTCAAAGGGTAATACTGTGAGAACCTAGAGTCAGGTGACCAGATAAGGTCATTCTGCCAGCCCTCTTGGAAATTATATTTTAGATATTAAAAAAAGAAATCTCAAGAGTATTGACTATTCTGTTTTGGGAAGCCTAACAAGAAAGACCCTCACTCACATCTTGCCTTGTGGTAGTAAGTAACTTAACTAGGGAACAGTAAATTATTTTAGATTCAGTCAGGAATATAGTGAAGCTTAGTTTACAGAATGTTTTTCTTTATTTGCATGAGTCTGTCCATCAGTGTTGGTTTCAGTATTTTCTGTGATTTGAACTGTGTGGTTTACTGTGAATATATATTCAGTATTTTCATGTAGTTTTATTATTTATTATTAAATATAGTTAAAACTTTTATTGTGGCTGGTTCTTGTAGAAAATATTTAACCTTTGACAGTATTTATATTTATTTGGCCTGGCCGTCTTGGTAAACTAGTACTATTTGTATTAGTATTAATATTAGAGTATAGTTGGGCACCCTTTGTCAAGGGCCTTAAAGTAGCTTATTGTGTAGTGTCTGGTGGCAGTGGTAACTAACTTATACTCTTGGCAGAAGGGGACAAGCAGGTAAATCTGTGTCAGCCTTTCCCAGATGTGTGTGCATGTGAAAAATTAAATCTCTCAGTATGTGTCAGCTACTTGAGGCAGGGACATGAAGCACTGGGTTTTCAGAGAGGGTGCTGGAGGACTTGGCTTGGACACTCGGCTGAGGACCTAACCCTACAGCTGTACTAGTGGTGAGTGTTACTGGGGACCTGGAGGGAGACAGATATAGAGACATCCATTCCCCAGGCTGTGTGCTCCCTGTGTGCTCTTAAGGGAAACTGTACTTGATGCAGAGTGGACTGCATCTGGAAATACTGAGTGTAAACATTTGTATTCTAAGTGCACATCCCTGTCCAGTTTCAGTGGTGAGGACTCAGGCTTCTTGATTACTGGCCCCATGTGGGAATGACACGTATTGGTGGCCATCACATATTGGTAGTAGTGGTGGGCATCGCAGCTCTTTTGAGTGTGTATCTTAAACTCCCAGTAAGTTTGGCTTGAGCCTTTAAAAAATGAACTTATCACCTTACAGGTCTAACAGATACTCATTGACAAAAGTCAGATATCAACACAGTTGTGTTTGCTATCATGTATGCTTCAAGATAAAATATTCTGATACCTTGTGTATAACATGGTTTTGGAATTATTAATGCAAATATGAACAAGCAGTATTTGATGCTTAGAGGCACAGTAGGAGGTAACTGCAGAAACACCTGGAGCAGCACTTGGCTGCAATGAGTTACACATGTAAAACAGTTTGCATTCTACAAGAATGTCAAGGCACAGATCATCTGTCAGAACTTAGTTATCCTTAAAAAACAAAACAAAGCTCTCGTTCCGATACCAAAGATTTTCCATCCGGTAGTTGCTTGAGCCAGTGGCTATATCACCTGCAGGAACAGAGCTGGAGATAAAGGATATCTCTGTCTTGTACTTCTTTACATCAAGAAAGAGGGTGACAGCGGGTACAAGGCAGGGATATCCTTTATCTCCAGTTCTGTATGCGGACATTAAGATGCACCTAAAGATATATATATGTGTGTGTGTGTGTGTATATATATATATATATATATATATATATATATATATATATGGATCTAGGACTATTGAACGAAAATTCAATAGTCCGAATCCACAATCACCGAACACACTTTAACGAAAGTGCTTTCACCGAAAATGCGCTTTCGTTAAAGTGTGTTTATAAAAAAAAAAATAAAACATTACTTTTACATTTTTGCAAGGCCCCCTGCACCCCCCACACCCCCCTACTTAAATATTCTCACTCCGAGGTTGCACTACAGTGGGGAAAAGGGAATTTCCCTTATCCCCACTATAGTGCGAGCTCCGCATTTCGGTGAAAAGCACTTTCCCGCAAGTATGCCTGGCCAAATCTGTTTCTGTTATGTTGCTGTTCAGTGATCATATAAAATAACACATAATCATGATATAAATACCCTTTCCAGGAAGTTCACAGCTGAAGGAGACACCACTTGACATGGTTAGTCAAATATCAGTGCCACTAAAATGATATTTTGTCAAAAACTGTATTAGACACATACCCATTCCTAACATCTTTGTGATTGGTTTAAAAGTTGATTGGAAATTTGTGCTGTGCTTGCATGTAAGATATTAATACTTCTTCTTTTCCAAGTTAGATCATCAGATCATCTGTCTGCACATGATTGGCAGTGGAGTTTTACTGTGTCAAGTTGCCAGCCCAGCACCCAACCTTCCACAGAAGGCACATACACCTGGGGCCAATTTAGAGTGTCCAATCCACCTACTGCATGTCTTTGCGATGTGGGAGAAAATCAGAGCACCCGGAGGAAGACCACGCAACCACAGGGAGGACATGCAGACTCCACACAGAAGGCACCCCAGCTAAGAATCAAACCGGAGAACCTCTTGCTGTGAGGCGTCAACACTAACCACTGCACCCCCGCATCCATGTTAATACTCCAAGGCAGTTATTGTTTGACCTACACTGTAGAAACTTAGATTGTGATGGTATGTTGAGTGGGAGAGGGGGCTGAACTGTCAAAATATCAGCTTAGTTCTTTGCCTCAGTTTTAATTAGTAAAGTCAACTTGTAGTTTTTCATTTTTTTTTTTTGTGGATTCCTGCCCGGCTTTGACAAAATGAATATTATATGATTAATTCAGAATGGCATAACTCCTGTTGCTGCTTTTTCTGTATAAAGGGAGCTTGTACAGTGACTAGGTGAACCCTTTGAGACTAGTCACTTCACTTACAGAAATTGCTTTGATGGCCATTGCAATTTTCTTCAAATAGATAGATTCAGATAATATCGCTGCTTTTTGGAAATTTAAATGGTGAGATTTAAAAAACTTTGATTTGCTTTTGCTGAGGTGCTAACTGACTATGGGATGCATTCATGTATTAATTTTGTAGAACTTCATGCATTGTATGTTTATAACTTCCAGAATAGTGACTGGCTCCTTTTCACTCTAAATTAGGAAATGTTAGTTTTGGCCTGTCTTTTCTTCAGTCTATAAGCAATCATCTTTCCTGGATTAAAGCCCATCCTTAGAATGCTGCGGAAGACAGCACTGCTTTGCTTTGTCTGTATTGCTGTAAACCTCCTTTATCCTTAAATTTGCTTGTCCTACAACAAAAACAGTCAGTCACTTATTTGGACTGAAATTGTGACTTTATTATCCTTGTGCCCTTTTAAGTGAAAGTCAATGTGTATGTCTTCTACTGTGTGTGAGTTGGTATCAGCAGTGAATATATTTCCTTTGTCACCATATAGTGGTCAGACAGTGCACAAGGCAGCACACTGATTGTATTCACTGCCTGTAACATGGTGTTAGACATGTAGTACAATAAACTGGTTGATCCTGATGGGTTTTCTAAGTATAGCCTAGATCTGTTTCATTACATCCTCCCCATGGGACACTTTGGTTCAATAGTTTTACATATTTATTTGTAATATTCTGTGCTTTAATATGCTTTTTGATTTTGGAATTAGAACAGTCAAAAGAGTAGAGTCAACTAGTATGTTACAATCACCCTTACCATTGTGGGCACATTGCCTTTATTAAACTTCACGATAACCTCAGAAAAATGTGACAAAATATTTGGAGTCCTGGGCAGGGTCACTGTCTAGACAACAGTGCTGCGTCTGCACATGTTAAGTCGTAACTTGCCTTTTTCATCTAATTTGAAGTGGTTACTTTACATCCCAGATTTTTATTAATGAATATAGCCACTTCCCTCCTGAAGGACTTTGAAAAAGCTGACTGCCTCTGGACCTTGCAGAAAATGTCCTAAGCATTTGGCATACCTTCTTACAATTTTTGTCTCTTAACAAAACTTTAACTTTTGCTGTCACTGTAGTTCATCTAAGAAATGATGTCTACTTTTCTGTTTGTCATAGTATTGCTTTCTTTCACATTGTGTGATAGCTGAAAATTCCACTGTAAATCCCAAAGACCCTGTAAAACACTATTAAACTAGCAAGTGTAAAGAATGATACTTTTTTGCTGCCTATGAGAGCAAACAGTTAACTGCATTAATTACTAACCAGCAAGCATGGAAGCGAGTAGGCTAAACACTCTCACGTGTGTACACAACTTACATAACTTTAATAGTTATGTCTAAACCAGGACCACTGGAAAAACAGTGCAACAGTTGTGGCTGAACAGTGAAACACAATAAAATATGAATAGTATAGTGGTGATTAACTCTGTACTGTAGTGCAGCCATTACCAATAGTAATAAGCACCAAGAATTTTCACCAATACCTGCTCCACTGCTTAGTTGATGGGGGGGGGGGTTGTTATCCTGGGAATAGTTAATAATGATCTGCATTTCACAGTCCACAGCTTTGGTCCTTTGTTTTTACTACCATCTTTGCTTGTTGGAAGAGTTCAGTATTTTTGATTACAGCAGCTTCTGTAAAGAAATGATGTGTTGGTTTTGTATGCAACCAGCTTGTAGAGTGAGAACCACTGTTGATGAGCTGAGTAATGTAGGTTCATTAGTAACCATGTACTTTTAGTCAGAGCTGATCAAAGGGTCATATTTATTTTCCACTGGCACATCATATTGCTGCTAATTTATATAAAAGGGAGATTCTCAGGGCTTATTATTGTAACTGTTATATCTTGCATTGGGTGATTTTTTTCAGTCAACCTCCCCATGGGGGGGGGGGGGGGGTCAGGTGGCAACAGTAGTAGATTTCAGCAAGCCACTGGGCAGCATAGCTCTGTGGTGTGGAGGGTCGGGCATTACCAGTGACTGATCACTGAGTGCTACTTTAATCTGAGCAGTTGAAATTGGGCAGAATTTCTGTCTGAAGATTCAAAGAATGCCATGGTTGTTTTAGGAAAGTGAAAGGTGAATTAAATTGCCTTATATTTAATCTGCAATATTGCCATGAACTTAAATAGGGCCAATATAGGGTTGCAGAAACATAGGTTCTTCACAAGAGCAACTGCCTTTCTTTTGGCTATCACTTGTCTGGAATAGTCTTTAAACAAACAGATTTCTTTCTAGTAGAAGGAATCTTTTCCTTTGTTTGCTGCCTCCAGGGTTGTTTTGTTTGCAAAATTAAGGTGCTTAAAATAATTTGTGTAGCATGACATTGACTTCTGATTACCATAATACCTGCTGAACCTTCTCTAAAGATTTGCTGTGTTACATTAAGTGCCCATACAGGTTTTCCTACAACATAAAAACAAAATCATACTTCCAAGTGACATCCGTAAGACCCACTAGCCTCAAATTTTTCTGTTGCTTTTAGTTTATGACCCCATTTAATTTCTTCGGGAGCCATAATAAAATTGGTATGCTCACTGATCTGGATGTGGACCTCTTGCATGATGCCTGCATTATGACTGCATACTGTTTAAGAAGGACACTTGGCCAGTGACCAGATGTCTCCCAGATTTTTCATTATTAATGCTGTGAGGTTGTTTGAGCTGATATCCATGTTACTTTGAAATATGTGACTAGAAGAACACATTTCCGGGAGATTCACCATGCAGTAATCATTTCTTGTGGAAACTCTATGCCTAGAAAAGAATAGTCCTATATTTATATCTCCTTTAAAACGTGCATCCAAGCCAATGTTGGTATTCTAACCCTTAGTAAAGATAAGATTCACATGCAGCTGTTATATTTTTAATTTCCTAGGAAATGACACTTTAAAATGTGGCTGCTGTCTTCTTTCAAGATCTGCTGCCTCATTCTGCAGAATATTAGATGCCAGTGGGTGAGCAGCTGTGATTAGAGATGGCTGAGGATACTGCACTGTCACTGTAGGTTCATCAGTAATGCTTAGTGATGTATTACTGTATCAGACTGCAACACTGGGTTTATCAGTAGGGTATGTGATGGGCATAATGCCATGAGCACCCCCTTGCTCTGATTAAGTGAGCCTTATATCATGTTACCTCTCCTTCTAGAAATCACTGAATTCCATGAAGCTATACTCCACCTCATGGTCCATTATCAGAATAATGTATCAAGATGTCAAACTTCCTTATTATCCAAAAGTATCAGGGAGCAGTGATAGGTGCAGATTCATAATTCCACTCCTCCCCTGATAGCAGGACCTTGGATCGTGATGTTAAACCTCTCTTGCCAGCAACAGAACTGAGTAAAGAACATAAAAATTGTGTTTCACTTCCTGCTATAGCATCAAGATTTTGGATCTTGCTATTAATAGACAAAGCTGTGATGCCTGTTAAGTTTCACTAACAGTTGGTCAGTAGACATATTCACCAGTAAGTGAGTGTGTAAGTGTCCTCCTGTAGAGATACCCAATTTTATTAGTGGCACAACACAAAGACTGATATTTAGTACTAGGAATTGTGACTTGGAGCAACCCCCTCCCCCTTTTCCTCTGGTATACTTTCAGTCATTTGTTACTTAAAACAAGTATAAACAATGCTGATGAAGTAAATGTGTTTCTTTTGGCTATTTGATAAGAATCAGGGTTCATTGAGTATGATGAATATAATGCCATACTCCCATTCTTCCCCTGTAGAGGGACTGCAACTTCACAACATTCTCTGAGTCCAGAAGTACAGTTAACTAAAGGCGCATGACTGTATATTCCCATTTCTGGCTTATCTGTATCTGATGTCATTGTATATCTTTTCATTTGAGGGTGTCATTTTCATTCTTCCTCACTACTGGGTCTAGGATCTGACCATTGGATCCAGCACAGCCGCTTTCCTCTAGAATTCATATCCAAGCCTCAAGCTCCTTCGTTTACTCATAATCCCCTAGACCGTCCCAGAAGCCCTCAGATTGAGTTTGCTCTTCCCTATTAGTAGTTGTTTTCCATTTCCTTTTTTTCATGTTGTTAGTTAATTTTTAGAAAGTGTATGCTGCTTTTCAACTAGAGTGTGCATTTGTTAGGTAGGTTGGTTAGCTGACTAGTTCTCATTCCTTAGTGTGTCTACTGTTTCAAAAAAAAAAAAAGTGTGTGTTTAAATATAGATTTTTATACCTAGCTAGTGTTTTTAGTTGTCTCTGGTGTCAGGGACCTGAACCTGTTTGCGGGGTTCTTTTCTTTCTAACCTTGATCTGTGTGTGTCTATGTGTGATTTAGGTTGGCTGAGGAACCAGATAAATCTACAGGCTTCAAAAAGTGCATTTCTTGTGGGCATCAGATCCCAAATTCTGATGCCAACAAGAAGTGCATATACTGTGTGGGAGCTGTCCATCTGGACACTACTTGCTTGGTTTGCAGTACCTTCAATCCGAGAGCTCTCTCGGATCAAAGGAACAAACTTATCCATAAAGGGTTATTGCCTGCTGGGGCTCAAACCCCCACAAAACAGCCAGTCTTGGAGCCAAGGAAGAGACACCCCAGGTCTCCTTTGTCCTTCTCAGAGCCATCCTCAAAACTCTGGAAAGTATCGGATCCAATGATGTCAGATCTGACCTCTGCTCTTCTACCTGTGATTTTGCCCTTTCCTACACTACATTAGTCTCAGCTCCCAGTACCAGCCCATCTATTTGGTCCATCCTAGCTTCAGATACTAAGACCTCGGATCTGACAGCTAGAGGCAATACCCCAGATCAGGCTTTACAGGCAGTGTCTCTGACTGTGCCACCCAAGATTTTTCAAACACCTACTAAGCCATTGAGACTGCCCTCCACCACTTCGTTGAGCTCTTTAAGAAGCTTCTCCAATCATGACATGGACAAGATGATACAGAAGTTCCTTAGAGCTCAAATTCAGATGGGGGTCATTCCAGCTCTATCCTCTACCATCCAGTCAGACAGCGACTATCTCCTCCTCTGTTCCATCCACCAGTTTCAAAGCCCAAGGATTCAAAACCTCCAAGAGGCATGCTGTCATATCTTAAGAAGTCCCTGACTTCACATCCAATAGTCACCCTGACCAGCTCTGTACAGTTGTCTTTGGATCAGAGCGGGTCTCGGATCCAAGAGGTCTTTGCCAAGTCTGAGGGGCAGGGTTCGGCTCCGATATGTTCAGGTCGTTCCCTCCCCCTGGGTGCTTCAGCTCTAGATAGCTTGGGTCTGGTTCTCTCTGGATAGCACGGATCCAGGGCTGTTCTGCTCCAAAGGGGGGAGAGGTTTCTCTAGGTTTGTCAACCTTCAAGGTTGTAGAAAGTCCTTTCTCTGCAGCCAGAAAAACATCCTCTTCGGTGTTGATTCCTCCTTCCCATCCTCCATCTGTTTTGAGTGCTGAGCCCATCATTCCTGTTCTGTTGGGTCAAACAGTTCCAGAGAGTTTCCATGTATGTCTCACACAGTGGGTCCCCTCCCCCTTCTGATACCTCCCCGGACCACCCCATTTAGGAGGTTCCTCGGAAGAGGTTGTGCAAAAGAAGGTACATAGACTCCCCTATGGAGTCCATCATGGAGGACACAGACTTTGAGGAAGGGGAATGATCCCCTCGATCACCACCTGACAATGTCTCCTTTGGGGCATCATGGAAATCCTAAGGCGAAGAGATGGATAGTCCTCCCAAAATCCTTCTCCTGAGGAGGCCTTCAGGGCTGGCCCATCTACATCTTGGGTGACCCCCCCCGGCAGATGAGCTTATCAACTTTGTCTCCCATTGGGCATAGAAGAAGCCAGACACTGTTGAACAAGTTCTCAACTGTCCAGATAAGATCCTATCTCCACTAGCCAACCACCAATTATGGAGTAAGGGAGTTGCTGTGGATGCTGTGGTTGTGGCAGCAGCCACAAAGAAAGAGCTAGCACAGCAGAGCTTCACTGTCTATACCCAGAACAAGGAGTCCAGGGCAATGGGCTGATTTGGGAAGTGAATTTAATCCTCTGCTACTTTTGCACTGTGATCATTGAATTTTATGGCCCACTTCACCCATTTTCAGAGAGATTTGATCAAAGAACTGTCATATTCTGTCAGTGAGTTCATGTCGGTGGAGGGCCTTAAGAAGGTTTCTCCACAACTGGCCACTCTATCATCTGTAGCCAACTTATTTATGAGACTAATTTTCCATGCAGCAGAAGGCACCTCTCTAGAAGCTGGCTTAGGCATAGCCATATGGCAACATGCCTGGATGAGGCTCTGTGATTTCCAGGAACTCTTTAAAGCATCTTTTGTTAACTCCCCTTTCAATGGTTCCTCCCTGTTTGGACCATCAGTCAAGGAAATGCTTACCTGCAGCAAGCAGGAAGGAAAGACCCTGTCTTCTGTTGGAATCAAGTTTTCTACCCATTGGTGTACCTTCTGCAGGAACCAACGAAGTGGCAAGAAAATGTGGCTCCATAAGTCTCAGGCACCTTTCCAGGACTCTTAGGGAGATATCTCTTTCAGAGGCAGAGGAGGGGGTTTAATGGCAGGCATTGCCCTAGAGGGGGGGGGGGTCTGCAGAATCTGGGTTTTAAGGATTCCTTTCATGACTGGCCCTGTCAGTGCTCCTGAAGTGCTGCCTGATTGCTTTTCACTGGAGGCAGTTGGAGGATGTTTTTCACTGCACACAGAAGCCTGGCAAAGTATTATACAAAACAGATGGGTGCTTTCCAGTATATCCAGAGGCTGTTACATTCCCTTTTCCCTTCTTCCTACAAGACTAAACAAGAAACTCCCCAACATTCCACCCAGTCAGAGGGAATTAGCAGCCCTAGAAATCCAAAAGGTGCTTCAAAAAAGAGCCAACCAAGAGGTCCCAACTGAACATAGAGGTTTTGGAACTAATTCCCGCTTCTTTTTGGTACCAGAGAAAACAGGGGACCTCAGACCAGTCTTGGATCTAAGCAAACTTGAATCAATATATAAAGAAGTTCAAGTTCCGAATAGTTACTGTACAGTCCATTCTGCTGTTTCTGTGCAAAGACAACTGGATGTGCTCCATGATGTGTACTATCACATAAAGACACACAGGCACTCCAAAAGTCACTATCAATTCAGAACATTGCCCTTTGGTCACACCAGAGTCCCCCGGGTGTTCACCCAATGCATTGTGATGGTAGCAGTCATTTGAGGCACAAAGGATTCCAGGTTGTTTCCGTACCTAGATGAATGGCTGCTTACTGCCCCAACCAAGCATTAGTTGATTCAAGCCAGAGATTATCTCATGCACATCTCAAACTTTTTTAGGAATTTCTGTAAACTTGACAAAAATCAAAGTTAATTCTGGTGCAAAACCTGGAATTTATAGGAACCCAATTAGATACCTTGCACACAGTAGCCTGTCTTCCAACACAAAGAATATCTTCCTTGAGAAATCAGATACAAGACATGCTGTCTCACCCTTCTCCTCCTGTGAGGCTGGTATTACAGGTACTGGGATCCATGTCAGCAGCAATAATATTAGTCCCCCTGGCGAGGTTTTTCATGAGGATACTCCAGTGGACCTTAGCAGTTCAATGGCCATCTCTCCGTCATCCTCTTTCTATGCCTGTAAAACTCACACAAATCAGCGAACATCATGTTTGTTGGTGGATTCAATTGCAGGACCTGCACTTGGGCAGGCCATTTTCTGTTCCCCCACCAACAGCTACAGTGACCACAGATGCTTCCCAACTGGGGTGGGGTGACATTACAACAGGAAGTTGGTCCAAGGCACATGGTACCCATTAATGACCAAGTTGCATATCAGCATCCTAGAGATGAGGGTAGTCCTTCTGCCTTTGCAAGCCCTTCAGGATGATCTCCCTGTAGGGACCATTGCTATTCACACAGACATGTCAGTGGTCCTGTATATCAACAAACAAGGAGTAACTAATTTTTACACATTATGCAGGGAGGCCATAAGGGTCTGGGATTGGGCGATCTTTTCAGAGTGCTTTCTAGTTGCAATGGACATAGCTGGGAGAAACAAATTACTGGTGGACAGACTCAGCAGGTCCATTTTGATTCCTCATAAGTGGTCCCTCAATCAATCAATAGCGAACAGAATTTTTAGCTGTTGGGGCCAACCTTGCCGTGACCTATTTCCCTCTCTCTTCAACAGCAATTGCAGCAAGTATTTTGCTCTGATCCCCCCTCTGGGGGAGCCACCAAGGGATGCTCTAGTCCACAATTGTCCCCTGGGTTTCCTCTATGCTTACCATCCTCTACCGCTGATCCCAAGATTTCTTCAGAAAGTGAGCAGGTCAAAAAGCTCAGTCATCCCCATTGCCCCCTTTTGGTCTCGCCAAGTGTGGTTCCCCACCCTATGGTCTCATCTCAAGTATCCTCCTTGCATTCTGAAGCCCTCTCAGGATCTCCTTTCTCACCCGTCAGTACTCCAGCACCCAAATCTCAATGCTTTCATGCAAGTTTCTCCAGTTCCAATGATTGTTAGACAGTCCAGGCTCACTTCCCCAGTACATTACATTGTTCTGGCCTCTCAGAGGTCTTCTACTAAAAAGATGTACAAAAGTAAGTGGAAACGATTTTCTTTTTGGGTTTGCAAAGAGAACACTGACCCTTTTCAGCTTCAATTCCAAAAATGTTACTTTTTCTCAAGCATCTCTTCAATCGAGGAGCTAGCTTTTCCACGATTAAGCTCCAGCTAGCGGCAATATCTAATTTTCACTCAGGAAACCAAAGTTTTTCCTTGCCTTCTAATAAACTATGTAAAGCTTTCATGAAAGGAGTTTTCCTTCGCAGACCACCAATAAAAGAACCATGTGAGAGTGTTCAATCTCGCCTTTGTTCTTACACATGGGTTCTGAGCCGATCCTCGGCTCCGTGCCGGCCGACTGCAAGCTCTGCATCGAGAAGAAGCTCGAGGACATCTAATACCCACAATCCCCCTCTGCCTTTACCTCAGATCTAGTTTGCCGCTGCTGCATACGCATCGCTGGAGACTAGCTCGAGGCTGTTCAGATAAGATTTTTTATCTATTCTGTACTAATTTTCAGAAAATTTCTTTAAATCTAGTTACTTAAGTAAGAGTAGGTGTGTGAGTGTCAGGAATTCTCGATACTTAGAATAAGTTAACTTGTTAACTTCGAGTTAGAGTTTTTCGGGGCCTACCCCTTCTTGGACTTGTGACTAAAACTTATTGTAGTCTTGCCTTTTGGCAGTTATTACTGGATTAGACTTCGGATTTGACTTCTTTGACTAAAAACTTGTGGTAGTCTTGTTTTTAGCTTTTATCAAACAGACTCTTATTCCCGGATTTGACATTATTACTGGACTGGACTGTCTTCTCATTTGTTAATATGTCTGAAAAGATGAAATCTGGTTTTAAACGTTGTCAGTGTGGCCAAAAAATGTCGGTCACAGACAACCACAGTTCCTGTGTCTACTGTCTTGGCCCTCTCCACTTACAAGAGGACTGCTCTATTTGTCACTCTTTTAGTGGGAGGGTCATGACAGATAGGCGCAGGAAACTGATGGATAGAGGATTGCTGAAACCCTCTTTCCAGGAGGCTTTGGATGCTTTAGACCAGGCATCCAAGTCTTCGAAGGGGTCGAAGGTGTCGGAGCCAAAGTCATCGGCTCCGAGCTCTTCGAGTCTAGTTAGATCACCGGTTCCACAGACTTCGGGGCCGAGTGTTCAACTGTTGGCAGTTTCCGAGCCTCGAGTCTTGGAACCGGTGACGGAGCTCCCTCCACCGACTCTGTTGAGGTCGGCTCCGTCTTCGATCCCTTCGACTCGTTCTTCTAGAGCCCTTTCCGACACCGACGTGGACCGTGTGGTGCAGAAACTTATGGAGCATACGGCCCTGTCCAAGCTTATTTCGGTCTCCTCTCAGTTGATGTCGAGACTTGAAGGCCTGCCACTATCTCCATCTGTTCCTCCTCCGAGACCTGTTCAGTCTTGGAGCCGGAAGAAGCTGACCTGATGATTGTGGAGCCCTCGGTGCCAGAACCGTCTTTTCTCGGTCGGCACCGCTTACCTCGACTCCATCCGATCCGGTACCGGAGTCTCGGGCCCAAGATCTGTCCTTGGTTCCGGGACCGAGTCGGACCGATGTTTTGTTCCGACGCTCCTCGGGCCTCGCACGGATCGATTCGGTTCCGTCCTCGGGTCGGTGCCTTCGGCTCCTGTTTCGGGATTCTTCCCATTTCTTCGAACCGGGAGATACCTCGACTCGGGACCCGGTGGCCTTCGACCTCATGAGGAAGGTGTTGTCTACCCAGACAACCACATCAGCAGGTACAGCTTCTCCTCCCCAAAGGACCGTTATCCTCCTCTGCACCCACGGCCACGCCCAAGCCGGGCACCAGTGTCTCAGCCACCCCTGGAGGGTGCCCCTCTTCCTCGGAGGCTTCTTCGGATGCTCCCCACGAAGAAGTTCCTAGGAAAAGACTGTGTAAGAGGAGACACTTGGATTCTCCACAAGAATCCTTGACATCTGATACTGACTTAGATGAGTCAGAAGGGTCCCTAAGTCACCTTCAGAGGATGTCTCTTTTCTGACATCTTGGAGATCCTTAAACAGAGAGGTGACTGGCAAGCCCTCCCCTTCTGAGGATGAGTCAGTTTTGCTGAAGGCATTTGGTGCCCGCCCTTCCTCCTCCTGGGTCACTCCGCCCTTTGATGAGTTAATGGAATTAATTGCTCGAAGGCGTGGAGACTCCTGACACGGTGGAACCTGTCCCTAGGAAGCCAAATAAGTACATCACGGCACCACAGGACAAAGCTTACCTTACCAAAGGAGTTCCAGTAGACGCCATGGTGGTGGCAGCGCCACGAAAAGGAGATGTCGGAGTCTTCCTCATCTGTCCATCCGCCTAACAAAGATTCTAGGACCATGGACAGATATGGGAAGCGATTTTCAGTTCAGCGGCTTTCTCTATCGTCCCTGAACTATTTGACCCATTTTACACGCTTACAGAGGGATCTAGTCAAAGAGTTGGGAGATACCTCCAGGGTGCTACAGATGCCGCTGTCTCAGAGAAAGTTACAGCGCATCTCAACACCCTTACGTCCATTGTGAACTTCGTCCATGAGGCTGATATCCTATGCAGCCAAGGATCGAGTAGGGCAGCGGCTTCAGCGATTGCTCTTCGTAGGCAATCCTGGATGCGCTTATGTTCGCTTATGGAAGCCTTCAAGTCTTCCTTTACTAACGCCCCATTTGATGGAGCCACACTTTTGGCCCTAAAGTAAAGGAGACCCTTACCCGGTGTGAACAGGAGGGAAAGACTCTGTCTGCTGTCGGAGTCCGTTTTTCCACCCCTTCCAGACCGCACCCCAAAGGGCAACGTGGTGGGAAAATGTGGTTTCGAAAACCCCAAGGATCTTTTCCAAACACACAGGGTGATGCCCCCTCTAAAGGCAGAGGGGGGGGCAGAGGTGGAAGACGCCGCCCTGGCGGCAGAGGGGGTCCGCAAAACCAAGGTGACAGGGATAACCTCCCTGGCAAACCTTTTCAGCACTCCTGAGAGGAGGCCCGACTGTCCTGCTCTGGAGGCAGTCGGGGGTCGCTTAGCTTTATACCCTCAGGCCTGGCAAAACCTTTCTTCAGACAATTGGGTAAAAAGCGTTGTTACCAGAGGTTAGAAAAAACTCCCAGATGTACCACCACATCTGCAAGACCCAGCAGCTACAGAAATTTCAAAGCTGCTAGAAAAAAGAGTCATCCAACCAGTCCCAGCGGACCAAATAGGATTCGGAACTTACTCAAGGTTCTTTTTAGTTCCAAAGAAAACAGGGGACTGGAGGCCAATTCTGGACCTAAGTCATCTCAACACCTTTGTCAAGAAGGAAAAGTTCCGAATGGTCACGCTTCAATCGATCCTTCCATTCTTACGGAAGGACGACTGGATGTGCTCAATAGATCTGAAGGACGCATACTACCACATCAAAATGGCCAGGGCGTCCAGAGATCACTTGCGCTTCCGGCTGGGAGCCAGTCACTATCAGTTTCGAGCCCTGCCCTTTGGCCTGACCACAGCCCCCAGGGTCTTCACCAAATGCATGGCAGTGGTAGCGTCTCATCTGAGGCCTAGGATTCCAGGTGTTTCCGTATCTGGACGACTGGCTCCTGTCTGCCACCACCAGGCGCCAACTGATACAAGCCAGGGATTACTCCCTACAACTTTGTACACACCTTGGCATTTCAGTAAATTTCGAAAAATCTTTGCTACAGCCATCACAGCATATCTTATTTATAGGAGCGGAATTGGATACGGGTCAGTTAGTTCTAAAACTTCCGACAGAAAGAATACTAGCACTTCAATTCAACATTTCCCTTCTGCTGTCGTCCAGAAAATCCCCAGCAAAAATTGTTCTGAAAGTTTTGGGTCTCATGGCAGCTTCTCTCATAGCAATACCATTGGGAAGACTGCACATGAGAGTGCTACAATGGTGTTAAATAAATTTGTTAGAGTCAGACTGTAAAAATCATTGAGTTATTCAAACACAATGTCAATTTCCCATGAGAAAGTTAATCTTTACTTGAAAGACATTACACTGCAGCTTGTGCTAACAAATGGCTTCTATTTGCACAATGGTCATTCCAACAACTTCCACTGACTCACGAAATTTTGATAACGAAAACATGCAAATCACACCTAATGTGGTGGTTACAGACTTGCAACCTATCCGGCGGAAGACCATTTGTGCTACCCACACCATCAGCGACGATAACCACGGACACTTCCCTGATAGGGTGGGGGGGCATCTTTCAGGGACAGACAGTCCAAGGCGAATGGACCAATCTGGAGTACAATCTGCACATCAATGTTCTGGAGTTGAGGGCAGTGTTTTTGGCGTTGCAACACTTTGCTCCCCTTCTTCCTCCAGGGACCATTGCAGTTCAGACAGACAACATGTCCGTAGTCTGGTACATAAACAAGCAAGGGGGAACCAGGTCCTACCAACTATGCAGAGAGGCCATGAGAATTTGGCAATGGGCAGAGTCCACGGTCGCTTTCTGATCGCAACGCACATCCCGGGGTCATCCAACGTCATAGCCGACAGGCTGAGCAGGGCAATACTATTGCCTCACGAGTGGTCCTCAAACAGTCAGTTGCGGAAAGATTTTCCGCAAATGGGGCCAGCCTACCTGCGATCTGTTTGCCTCCAATGAACGCCAAATGCAGGAGCTACTTTGCCCTATTACCCTCCCAGGGAAGTCCCAAGGGACGCTGGTGCACGATTGGCCCCGGGTCTCCTATATGCTTTTCCTCCATTTCCCCTGATTGCAAAGTTTCTACAGAAAGCAAACAACCTTCAGAGGACTATAATTCTCATTGCTCCGTTCTGGCCTCGTCAAATTTGGTTCCCCTTTATCTTGCATCACCGCATTCGGGGACCTTGGATGCTGGACCCAGAGCCAGATCTACTGACTCACTCGTCAGGAGTTCCTCACCCATCCCTGGAATCTCTCCATCTAGCAGCTTGGCTGCTCCGCTTCCCTTTTTAGCCAGGTCAATTCCCCTTACATCGGCGGTTCAAGATATTTTGGTAGCTTCTCATAAAGTTTCCACTACAAAGACTTATACCAGTAAATGGGAACGTTTTTGTCTTCTGGGCGGAGTCACATCAGTTGGACCCTGTTACAGCTCCGTTGAATAAGGTCTTAGAATTTCTGACCGAATTATTTCAGGTAGGAGCTTCTCCGGCTACCTTAAGAGTACAGTTGGCTGCCATTTCTAACTATCATATAGAAGAAAGTGGTGCACCTATTATGGCTCACAGACTTTGTAAAGCCTTTTTAAAAGGTTCCTTTCATATCAGACCACCAGTCAGAAACCCGACATCACCGTGGAATTTAAATTTATTGCTCTCTAAATTGATGCTACCACCCTTTGAACCAGCTTCAAGTTGCACTTTGAAATTTTTGTCATGGAAAACATTATTTCTAGTGGCTATTACATCGGCTAGACGGGTGTCTGAGCTGCAGGCCCTTTCGGTCAAACATCCCTATTTAATTTTTCATTCTGACAGAGTATCCTTACGCACTAATCCATCCTTTCTTCCCAAAGTTTGTTCTCCTAGTAATATTAATCAGTCCATTGAATTACCCACCTTCTTTAAAGACCACTCTAATAAATTAGAGTATATGTTGCACAAACTGGATGTCCATAGACAACTCAGATTTTATTTGGATAGAACAAAAGATCACAGGAAGTCTGATCAGCTATTTATAGCTTTTGCTGACAGCAGAAAGGGTCTTGCAGTTACGAAACGAACTCTTTCTAAGTGGCTAACTGATTGTATCATTTTTGTTTATGAAAATTCTGATCAAACATTGTCAGCAAAACCCAGAGGACATTCTACCAGATCAATTTCTACATCTTTGGCTCATGCAGCTCGTTTACCTTTAGACATCATTTGTGCGGCTGCTACTTGGGCTAAACCACATACATTTATATCTCATTACAAAGTGGACAGGGTTTCTAAGGATAGGGCAACCTTTGGTTCCACTGTGCTCAAGAACGTTCTCCCTTGAGTTCCTCAGGATCATGGAGCTAGGGACGCTACCCATGTGTAAGAACAAAGGCGAGATTGAACACTCTCACATAAAGAAGTTATGTCCTTACCATAACGTTCCATGTGGAGTGTTCATCTCGCCTTGGTTATTACACTCCCACCCTTCCCACCCTTAGGAAGAACGTTCAATTTGGGGCCTGGTCTGGAGTATTCTCCTTCTGCTGTTGCAGTGTTAGTGTTACTATCATACCCTTGGTATGTTTGTATATATGTAATTATGTATATAGTTTGACATGTATGCGTGATTGTTGTCTGGTTTGCTTGCAAACTAGATCTGAGGTAAAGGCAGAGGGGGATTGTGGGTATTAGATGTCCTCGAGCTTCTTCTCGATGCAGAGCTTGCAGTCGGCCGGCACGGAGCCGAGGATCGGCTCCGAACCCATGTGTAATAACCAAGGCGAGATGAACACTCCACATGGAACGTTATGGTAAGGACATAACTTCTTTTTCTTCACCGTGGGACTTCACAGTAGTTCTTCAAGGATTAACCCAAAAACTCTTTGAGCCAGTAGGCACCTGTGTTTTGAAATCTCTTTCCTGGAAAACTATTCTACTTGTAGGTATTATTTTGGTGAACAGAATCTCTGAATTACAGGTGTTTTCAGCTAAACCCCCTTATACTGTCTTCCACAAAGATAGGGTATCCCTTCAAATGAATCCTTCCTTCATACCCAAGGTAGCCATTGAGTTAAATCTTAACCAAGCCACTCAACTTCCTGTATTTTTTCCCAATTTTTCAAACAAAGGTGAATATATGCTACACCTTTTAGATGTGCAATGACAGCTATGTTGTTATATTCACAGAACAAAGCAACACAGAAAGTCTGATCAGCTTTTTCTGTCCTTCTAACCGTTTGGGACAGGCAGTGTCTGAGGTCACTTTAGCTAAATGGATTACTGACTGCATTACATTGATTTACCATACAAAAGGACTATGTTTGCCTCACCCATCTAAATCACATTCAACCAGGTCCATGTCAACTTCAGCTGCTTTTTCCTCCAGATGTTCTATTGCCAATATTTGTATGCAAGCAGTTAGTCTACTATACATACTTTTGCTATCCATTACAAGCTGGACATTATATCCAGAAGCAGAGCTGCTTTGATTCAAAAGTTCTCTGTCATCTCCTTCCATGAAAGCTGCCCAAGAGTTAAAGTTAAGTAGCTGGGGACTCTGACCCAGTAGTGAGGAAGAATGGAAAAGACAACACCAGATTTAAAAGTTATGTACTTACCATAACTTGACATCTGTGTTGTCCATTTTCATTCTTCCTCACTTTTCCCACCTATCCAACCCCCTTCCTTTGTTCTTGGAAGATTTCCTAGATATAGTCAGAATCCACAGGCTCTTGGTTTGAGCCTGCTCAGGATATTAAACATCTTCTATGGTGTATGTTTATAACTATGTGAAGGCACTTTTCATATAGATATATATGTATGTACAAATAAGGCATTAAACTTGATCTGAGGGCTTAGGGATGGTCTAAGGGATTATGGGTAAAGGGAGGAGCTTGAGGCCTGGATCTGAAATCTAGAGGAAAGTGGCTGTATGGGATCTGACGGTAGGATCCTAGACCCATTAGTGAGGAAGTATGAAAATGGACAACACAGATGCCAAGTTATAGTAAGTACATAACTAACAGTACTCAGTGATATTGTCATTCTGTTATGCCTGACCCAGCAGTGGTGATCATTAATAGCTAATGATTTCATTCAGCCATTTCAGAACAATCGCTTAGTGACCATTCACAATTTAATTTTCCCATTTTCCAACTTCTGTGGTTACTTGCATTTCTTGCTAGAAGCAGTCAAGAGGAAATTATTGCCTTAGTCAAACCACATGTCAAAACTGCCATAGGAAAAATGTCTCACTAGGCTAAGATCTGCTTCTTGGAATCATCTCCCAGTTAAAGTTAGTAAACAAAAAGCACTGAAAATTTTCAAAACTACACTAAAAGAGCATGTTTTCAAAGAAGCTATATGCACGTGTTTCCTCTTTTTTCCCCAGCTTTACTCGCAAGAAAGAAAAGGAACCATAGATACAAGAGGAAGCATATCTGTTCCTCCTGGGAGTGCGTCTCACCAAACATAAACAATTGGGGATGCAGGACATTCACTAACTTTCCCAGATGACTGATGTACAGAGAGATTTTATAACTTATACAAAACAGGGGGATATCTACAAACCCCCCCCCCCCATCACAGGAGAGGATCTTATCTAATGCATTCTGATCTCCAATTTGAACCTCCTCTGTGGTTCCTGCTGCCAACAAGATGGTCAGAAAGGCTTAGAAGGAATCACATGCTGTTCCCCATGTCTCTAGGAGATCAGATAAGATGCTGTAGCTGTCTTAAGGCTTGAAATTGTTGGGTCCTGTTTTGTTGTTGTCATATCAGTGGTCCTTAAGAGGGCTCCCATAACACATATCCCAGCAGTTCATCTGTCAGACAAGAAGACTGGAGCTTTAAACCACTTTGGAAAGCTGGTGCTTGCTTTCTCTATTTTCTTCATTGGGGTTTAACTACGTATTGTATATGCTCATTTCCAGTGTGAGCTTACTGATGACATAAGCAAGACACTCAAAAACACACCTGAAGATTTTGAAGCCAAGTCCAAGATTACTCCTCAAGCAGCAACTATTTATTTTATTTCCAGTCCCATCCTGACTTGGTGGATAACACAATGGATGCTTCAGAGATTGCTGTAGCCACATAAATACCATACAACATTAAAATGTAATTTGCAAAATGACTTGTTTAGTGGCACCAACATTTTCAGGCCCTCAGGATCCTCAAGCTGAACAAGTATGACTGCAATATGGTCGTGGCCCATGTGGATATGTATAGTCTTGCACACAAAACCCTGAGGGATATTCAGAGAGATATTTTTGAGCTCTCTATGCATGTCAGAAATGCAGGAAAGAACCTGGTATGCAGCAGAATCCTTGTCCAATAACGTTGCTGAGATGTAAAGAAAAAGTGATTGATTAAAACAACTGGCTGAATAAATGGTGTCATTTGAGGGGGCTCCAGTATGCATCAGCTTCGGATGAGATGCTGCATAGCCCCGCTTACTTAGCCCAAGGACGGCTTGCACTTCTCATTCCAAGACATCTGCAAACTGGCTAAAAATCTTGCTGCCCTCATTGTGTCATTTTTAGGCAGAGTCCAGCTAATGGACATCCCAACCTAAAAAACAAACAAGAAAAAAATCAATAACCAGCCAATATCAATGTAGTGCTACTTAATGCAAGAAGTTTAAATAAAATGCCTGACCCTGAGGTTCTCCTATATTTGCAGCACATTCGTGCTTGAATTATTACTGAAACTTGGTTGCACCCACCTTTCTTTTAGATCTGATGGGAAATGCAGTGGTGCATCCATGTTTGTTAAAGTCCACAGTACCCTGAGGCAGATTCCTAGAGCTGAATAAACAAAACTTATTTAGATACAAGTCACATTACATAAAACCAACTATAAGATCATATCATGTTCTCAGACACCCTCAATGCTCCCTGAAAATGAAGTTTGATTTCTAAATGTACTAGATGAACTTCAAATTTCAACACACATAAATAGTAATCTAGCCTTAGACCATCACATGTATACAGTGGTGAGGAAATCACTCTATGTTGCGCAACTTATAAACAGAGGTATGACATCTAAATCCAAGGAAGTCATTGTTCCACTGTATTCAGCATTCATCAGACCTATCATTAAGTACAATGCCCCCCGTTGGTATGTACCTAACCAGGCATATCCAACAACTGGTACATCCACAGAAGTTCCTCACTAAAAAATACAGGGCATAAGTAAAATTTCATATGCAGATTGCCTGAAGGCCCTATCCCTGTATTATGTCTCCTACAGGCTTTTGCATTGTCAGACCCCCACTCTGATGGACCTCCTGCACATCCACAAAACAAACAGCACTAGAAGTACCTGTTCTAAAGACTTAAATCTTGCCTGTGATATAAATAAGACCTGCTGGAGAGAGAGGTATATATCCCAGAGACTACCCCTGTCTATGGAACAGGCTCCACATCCATGTGAAGCAGAGTTCCTCCCTAACTTAATTCAAGTGCAACTTGGACAATTGAATGGGAAACCAGAAATTCATCCCTGGTTTGGCACCTGTGTCTCTAATGGACACAGGTAACCTGTAAATGGCTCATCTCCCAGGCCCATGCTTACACTTATCAAGGGTATCACAACTTGTCAGAGATTTGGGATGCATGTCTAGGCTTAAAAAGGCCCTTGTGTCCATTAGCCAAGTAAATACCTATAAACCTAAATACACAGGAACTCCATCGTACTGGGAGGAGTTAACAAACCTTTGGTAAACTGGAATATCTATATCTAAAATGTAGTTTATGCCCTAAAAATTAGTGATTTTATAAGCCAGCAAGGTAAGAACTCTCTCATCATAGTAAATAAAAAACTTAAGAGACTCTACCAAAGACAAATGTTGAGGTAAAACGAAAAGTAACCTCCCAGGCTGAGGACAACCACAAGGCATTCTTCAGCTTTGCAATAATCCCACAATGAGGTAGCAGACACAGACCTGATGGAGCACACTAAAACTTTAAAATAAAAAAAAAAAAAAAAACGAGAGAAAATGCAAGCTCTTTCGGATTTGTTAATAGACGCTTCATCAGACACATCAGATGAAACTATAACATTCATTTAAATACTACCAACAAATATATTCAATTACCCAATCACAATAATTTAAATTTAAAGGAGAATTGTCATATGTCAAATTCAATTTCCTGCAAATATATTGCAAATAAACAGGATGCTAAAAATGACATATATTTCAAAAACAATTTGCAAATTTTAAATTTCATAAAAAATCTAAAACATAAAAATGAAACATTAAATGTCATCACGTCATATCAAAATCACATATCACCAATAGGTGGCAGCAAAACCAAACAAAGCAGAGTTATACAACTTGGTTAAAGCTTGCTTATCTGACCTATTCATGTTCAGTGTGCAGTATATAAAACATTTAGCGCTGTCTGCCATACTTCATATGGATTATTATACTATAACAATATAGCTGTTAACATTCAAAAGATGCATCAAAGAGGAGACATCCCAAGCAGGATTGACCACAGGACATAACTGTAAATCAATGTAGCAAGGGTCTATCTACTAGGAAAGGCTTGAGAGACACTGTATCATTCAAGGTATATCGCTTCTCAGCCTGTAATCTAATTACCCATTTCATTTCAACTTTCTCTGTAAAATTCTTGTGATTGCCTAGTCTAATGCTCTTATCAACAAGTTCTGTGAGTAGGAATTCAAACCTATGAGACAGATCATTACTTAGCACATGTCTAGCTAGGGCATTGCTCTCATCTTCCTTATTTATAGCTTATATGTGCTCTTTAACGCATTCTCTTAGTGTCCAATTGGTTATGCCTACATAAAAGGCTGGACACGTTATGCATTGTGCTAAATAAATGAAAATGTATGGGCTTACAATCAGCATAATGCTTAAATTCGTGGACCTTATGGGTGGTAGGATGCATAAATTTATTACATAAATTTATTACTGTTGGCCATATATGTACAATGGTTACAAGTCCTGCAACTAAACGTCCCTATCCTATCAGATTATTATATTTATCATAGCAAACTAGCCTCTTAAGTGATTTATTTTTACCTACCATGTTTACTATCTTCTCATCAGTCATCAAAAATCTCCCAATTCCTTGATATTATATCTTGAATTGCTTTATTGTTAGTTGAAAATGGTATCACGATCTTACATTTCTTAGAACAGATGGTATCCTTCTTTGTAACATTGGTATTCTGATTCCTGCTATCTCTAAAATTTGGTCTCCCTCTATTCTTCCTATCAGTACATTCTTCATCATGTAGGCAAAAATATTCTTCCTTCTTATATCATCACACTGAGAGCTCATTCTCTAAGCTCTTCATAGCTATCTCACATTTAGTGTCTGAGGTGGTAAGCCGAGATACTCTTAACCCCTGACCCTGAACCAAATTCTTATATATATGTGGAGTGTGTATGCTGCTGCGATGTAATAGATTATTCCTTCTGGTCTTCCTAAATAATTCAGTTTGTATTGTATTACCTTGTTTGTAAATAGAAACATCTAAAAATTCTATCCCCTCATTCGACCATTTACCCACAAACTTCAAAAATCAGTAGTGGAATTAATGTACTTTATAAATACCTGAAGTTCTGTCTTAGAACCACTTCATATAAGAAAGACATCATCCATGAACCGTCTATAGTATGGAATATATTGAGAAAACTCTCCCTTGTTCAATACAAAGTTATTCTCCCAGTATGCCATTACTATGTTGGCATAGGAGTTTGCACATGGTGTACCCATGGCAACTCCTTTCCTCTGTAAGTAATGTGTTTCATTAAAGGAAAAAAACATTGTTATTCAAAATTAAATTAAGCAACAAACAATATGTTATAATTTTGTCACTATATATACCCTTGGTGGTTAGAAACTGTCTCACAAAATCAGTGCCTGTATTGCTAGGGCTAATTGTAAACAAAGAACTCACATCTAGAGTCACTAACAGTACTGTCAGTCTAAATTGCTCAGAAAAAACATATTCAGAAAATGCTCAGTGTCCTTAACTATAGTGGGAGTGTCGTCAACGACAGGTCTGAGATGCTTCTCAGCATAAATGGACAGCAATTCAGTGAGCCATCCCTTACTCAATGCAATTAGTCTCAGTGGGGGGCTCTTCTGATCTTTATGTACTTAAGAGAAACCTTTAAATGTTGGAATACATGGTGCATCTACTAAGAAATAATTATATAGCTCTTGATTTAGAACATCGCTCAGTAAATCAATGTATACATTTTTTAATCTTATTCAACTGTTCATTTGTAAGACTACTATAAGTATGTGTCCTCTAGTCCTCTAGCATCTTATTCATTTTATCACAGTAAAACATTCTATCCAAGATGACTATCACCCTGCCCTTATCTGCTGGCCTGTGAGGATATCAGTATTATTTTGCAAACCAATAAGGGCTTGATTTTCAGACCTATTTAAATTATAACAGTTTTGACTCTTTCTATTCATCTGCATAAGATTTAAAAAATATTTTTCACATGCCTTCTCAAACGATTCAAGCAGCAGATGTAACTGGGGTGGGAAAGTTGTTTTTTTTTTTTTAATTAGAAACATTGTGCCATTATTGCCATATTACAATTTCAATGTAACATTTCTACTAAACATTTTAACATCAAGAACAAACTCTACAAAGTCTGTATTTAAAGAAGGAATAAAGGAAAGACCTTTCTGTAGCAGTGACTCTTCAGCTTCATTTAAAACATATTGAGAGATATTCAAAATCAACCCCTGTCCGTCAACTGCCAGGCTCTCTTGCTTTGTATCCTCAATTCCCATATCTTTGGAGGTCTTCCTTCTCTTCCTGCCTCTGCTCTGCATGCACGGAGCTGGCAATTTTTTCCCTTAAAGGGAGAGGAAATTTCAGAAAAACCGACTGTTCAACTATTTTATTTTCTTTAGTTTTTCTCCTGACATTGTTGTTGGATACCATCAAAGAGGACCTTGCCTCAGACAGTCTTACTTCCTCATTCCTATCTCCTATTTGCAAAGAAGCTGCTTGGCTGAGAGAGGTAGGTTGGTCTTGTCCATTTGATCTAATTGGCTCTTTGGGCCAAGAGAATACATGGCCCCTTTGGAAATCCCGATAATCACGTTTGAGTTTCTTTTTCTTTTGTAAATGAAGCTTTTGCTCAAAAACAGAAACACCAGTGTTTAATTCACTCAAAAACTTATTGTAGCTCTCAGGAGACAGAGCAGCACATACTCGCTGTTGTAAGTGTGTGACTTCCGTGACAAGCTCGGTCTCATTAGTCATGAACTGCTCAACGAGCAGTTTCATATATCCAAAACTTGTCTCTATATGTAATTTCTGCCACTTAATAAATAAGTAGGTCTGGAAAAGTCATGTCATAAAAAGACATCTTGAGGATACGCAGTCCTCTTGGCATAAACATGCCTCAAGATGTTTACACTGCCACTGAATCTTCTTTAACTTTAATATTTTCACCTCTAACTCACGTGTTAGCATAAAGGCCCTTTCCAAATCACCATTAACAGTGGTATTGTCACTACTGATGTTCATTTCATTAATATTCATGGTTAAGAGAGGATTACTGTCAGCATACAACATCCATTTAAAACTCTCAGTTTTATTAACATAACTTGAACAAATAGGATTATATTCAAGCTCAAGCTCCACTCCTTTGGCCATGCTCCTCCTACCTACAGAAAACAATGAATAATGATAAATAGCAAATGAGTCGGAGAATGAAGCACCTCAAAGAACCAAAAACTGTAAATCCAATAATCCCACAATGAGGTAGCAGACACAGACCCAATGGACTACACTAAAACTTTAATTAAAATAAATAAATGAGAGAAGATGTAAGTGCTTTTGTGTCTGTTAATAGACGCTTCATCAGACACATCAGATTAAACTATAATATTCATTTAAATACTATCAACAAATATAATTATTCACTTACCCATTCAGAATAATTTAAATTTAAAAGAGAATTGGCATACGTCAAATTAAATTTCCTGCAAATATATTGTAAATAAACAGGATACTAAAAATGACGTATCTCTGAAAAACAATTTACAAATATTAAATTTCATAAAAATTTAAAACATAAAAAGGAAACACATTAAATGTCATGAGTCATATCAAAATCACATGTCACCAATAGGTGGCAGCAAAACCAAACAATAAAGCAAAGTTATATGACCTGGTTAAAGCTTGCTTACCTGACCCATTCATATTCAATGTGCAATATATAAAAACATTTATATAGCTATCTACCATATGTCATATGGATTATTATAATATAACAATATAATTATTAACATTCAAAAAAATGCATCAAAGAGGAGACATCCCAAGCAGGACTGACCATAGGACATATTAATTGTAAATCAATGTACCAAGGGTCTGTCTGGAGGATATAGCAAAACTACTGACCAATAAATCCAGTTACAATTTCAGCCCACTTTCTCCCTCAGACACCTCTCAGGAAATACTGCCAACTATAGCTCCCCCAACTATCACTAAGGATCAGGTCCTCATTGCATTCTCCAAGGCTAAAAATGCTGCACTGATAGAACCTGATAATATTTCAGAATGCCTCATGAATAGCATGAAATATATCTTATTTGGGCCACTAGAAGCACTGTTGAATCATAGCCTCCACACAGGCTTCATACCAAGTGAATGCAGGACTACTACTCTTCTCCCTCTGCACAAAGATGGGCCATCCGCAGACCCCAGAAACTACTGACCCATAAGCCTGAATAGTCTTATATGAAACAAACTGATAACCCTGGACATCCTCACCCCTCCACCTCCCTCAGTAAAAGAGACCATAGTCAAAAACCTTTCCAAAGCAAACTTCAAACTACTTGCATCCGAAGTGGAAAGCTTCACTATTCCCTTGCAGAAGGATAATGATATCCAGGATACGGAATCCTACACCAAGGCACTCTATATGCATCTTCAGGATTGCATAGACCGTGCTATCCCAAATAAAATCAAGACTCCTTCCTCAAGCAAGAAGAAACCAGTCTGGTGGACCCCGGCCATAAGCAAACCTTACAATAAAAGGAGGAGACTTATACAAAAAAAGGCCAAATCTCAAGTAGAAAAATCATCCCTGATCAGCATTAGTAAGAAATTGAGGGCCCTCATCAAGTCAACTAAACTAATTTTGAAATGAAAGTTGCTAAGGATGCCAAGGATAACCATAAGGCCTTCTATGGCTACGTCAAAAACCTAAATGGCAACGCTCAGGTCTGTTCTGAGCTAGTACAAAATGGAACAAAATACACTGACCCTTCTGACATTGCCAACATCTTGGCAGACAGGTTCAGTGCAAACCCCCACCCCCCCACCACCTACAGGACCTTTTACCATTCCAGGAGATTGTGCAAGTCCAATTATTACTGATACGTTGGTTAACAAGGCTCTATCTAAAGCTAAAAACACTGCCTCCATGGGACCAGATGGTGTCCCAGGCTGTGTCATACGCGAGCTCCAAAAATAATTAACCTCGCATCTTAATACCTTGTTCAGTCTCAGCCTCTCCACAGGCTATGTGCCCATAGAATGGAGCATGGCAACAGTGGTCTCACTACACAAGGGTGGGGCCACAACTGACCCTGGGAACTACCGACCAATAAGCCTGACCAGTCTGATCTGTAAGGCTATGGAGCGAATCATTATGGAACTCATAAATGGAGAGATTGGGAACCTCCAGTCGCTGGACCCCACACAGTTCGGCTTCGTCAAGGGCAGATCATGCCTCCTGAATCTGGTGGATTTCTTTGAGACAGTTACTCAGGCTATAGATAAGGGAAAGGAGGTACACACGGCTTACCTTGACCTTGCTAAAGCATTTGACACCATTCCCCATTCAGGTATTATTGATAAGCTCACCAGCCTGGGCATAAACTCTTACATCACAAGATGGATCGCAAACTGGCTCTCAGACAGATCCCATAAAGTAAGAGTAGTGGGATCTATGTCCGAATCCAGACCAGTAACGAGTGGTGTGCCTCAGGGCTCTGTCCTGGGGCCCCTCCTGTTTGGCATATACTTCTCAGAAGTACAGGCAAGCACGGAAGGGCTGTGGCTGACTAAGTTTGTGGACGACTGCAAACTGGGTGCTATAATAGAGTCTCCGGCCAACGTCAAGGGCAGATCATGCCTCCTGAATCTGGTGGATTTCTTTGAGACAGTTACTCAGGCTATAGATAAGGGAAAGGAGGTACACACGGCTTACCTTGACCTTGCTAAAGCATTTGACACCATTCCCCATTCAGGTATTATTGATAAGCTCACCAGCCTGGGCATAAACTCTTACATCACAAGATGGATCGCAAACTGGCTCTCAGACAGATCCCATAAAGTAAGAGTAGTGGGATCTATGTCCGAATCCAGACCAGTAACAAGTGGTGTGCCTCAGGGCTCTGTCCTGGGGCCCCTCCTGTTTGGCATATACTTCTCAGAAGTACAGGCAAGCACGGAAGGGCTGTGGCTGACTAAGTTTGCGGATGACTGCAAACTGGGTGCTATAATAGAGTCTCCGGCCAACATGGAGATCCTCCAGAAGGGCCTAAATGAGACTGATGCATGGGGTCAAGGTCATAGTCTCAAGCTAAATGCAAAAAAATGTGTAGTAATCCCCTTTGGAAAAAACAGAGTACCCGCAAACTACAACATAGGAGGTAATCCCCTGAAATCTGAAGAAGAAATAAGGGATCTAGGGACCCAAGTAGATAGTCAGCTTTCCTTTGATAACCATGTTGCCAAAGTGGTTAGAAAATCCTTCTATGTGACCCATCTGATCACGAAAGGGTTCGCATCAAGATCTAAGGATGTAATGGTGCCCTTCTACTCTTTCCTCATCAGACCCATTATTGAGTACAATGCACCAATTGGAATGTACCTGGCCAGGCATCTCCAGCAGCTGGAGAGACCACAGAAGTACCTAACCAAGAGGATTACTGGCCTCAAACAGTTGCCCTATGCAGCACGAATGAAAAAGCTAAGAATGTTCTCTGTTGCATACAGCTTTCTCAGAGGCGATCTCTGTCTAACGTACAGAGCCATGTCCAACCCAGAATTGTTGAACATGCTTCATCTTAGCAAAACCAAATCTACTCGAGCTACATGCTCTAGGGATATAAACCTCAACACAACAATGAATAGAACATGCTGGAGGGATAGATTCCCTTCGCAGAGACTTCCCTTACTATGGAACAGGGTCCCGATCTACATAAGACAGAGCCCCTCACTATCACTCTTCAAGAGGAACCTTGATGAGTGGATGGGTAACAGAAAGTTCACACCGGGGATCACACCAACAGCACTACTAGATAGGGGCCAAGGGTACTAGCTGCTAGTACAAGGGTCTAGGGAATGACTAAAGGGGCGGTGAATACCGCACAACATGGCTGGGCTAATTGCCTTCAGGCAGATAGCCCAGTACCAACCTATGAAAGGCCATGGAAAGAATCTTCATGGACATGATAAATAATGCCCTAGGAATCCTTCAGACATTGTCTCCAACTGGTTTGGTTTTATCAAGGGCAGGTCATAACTCCTTAACCTCTAAGACTTCAAGAAGGTCACCAAAGCAATAGATGAGGGAAAAATGGTGCATATTGGGTATCATCCGTAAATCCCCTTTTGACATGCAGAAGTTACAACTTGAATATGCACATTAGTAACTGGTGCATAGAAAATGGACTAAAACTAAATGCTAAAAGTGCAATATGTTTGCATTTGGTAAATAATCACTCAACCCTGCTTATAGTGTAGACAACACCTCACTCCAAAATAAAGATGCCTTTAGAGACCTGGGAGCATGGGTAGATAATTGCCTTTCCTTTGACCATCATGGTGCAACAGTGGTTAGGAAATCCTGTCTGGTTCAGCAAATTGCAAAGGGTACATTTGTATTTTTTTGCATTTGCATTTTGCAGAAGAGCACTGATCCCCATGGCTCTTTCTCAGGCTCAGCCTAGGAGCAGTGGCTGGTTAAGTGTCATGCCCAGAGTCAGACAGTTAGGTATTGGAGGCTGAGGGAATAAAAGTTGCATCACTGGACCACAGGAAACAGCTGAGTAATCCTCTTGATCCATAGAAGACTTACCCCTCCATATTCTGCGCTGATTAGGCCCGTCATAGAATATAGTGTCACATTTGGGATGTGTCTTATTAGACATATTAGGCAGTTGGAGAGACCTCAGAGGTTCCTAGCAAAAATGATAATGGGCCTATAAGCCCTGAGCTACCACAAGAGACTGGAGGCTCTGTCCCTATATTCAGTGTCCTATAGACTCCTTGGGAGCAATCTGTGCATTGCTTTTGGTGACATTAGGGATATTCTAAGACCTCTTATATCTCCACTAATTAAAAATCAAGTAAACACTAGGATCAGAGGTTTCAACCTGCTTTAGCAGATAAACAAGTCATGATGGAGAGAGGAATTCATCATGCAATGACTACACCTACTCTGGAACAAGCTTCCAGTCTAGCTCAGTTAACATGACACACTGTCTTCCTTTAAAAAGGAGTTAGACACTTGGATTTGTATTTATATATTCATTTCTGGCATGACTAGCCTATCTCACCTTCAGAAAGCAAGGTAAGATCTGAGGGTTGGTACTGACAATGGGTATACAGCAGTATGTCCCAGTTGCCTTGTATTTTGTATGACTTCTATGACTTACAATCAGAACAAAATGGAGGATAGTGAAAAGAAATGCAAGGCTTTCAATATGGTCAGAGTTTGTTTTCAAACCTCACAATGCCTATTTGCATATAATAAGAAAAGTCCACAGCAGTTGTAGTAAAGATATGGCCAGAAGCTTCAAAAAGTAAACAGCTTAAGAGGAACCAGAATGGCAAAGGCAACTGTCAGAATAGCATCCAGCCAGAGGTAGGAATTGTCAACCTCTCCAGGATTCTGCATCTCTTCTTCTGGGGGACACTGCTTCAGCAGAACCTCTGAGGACTTAATCAAATCTCCCTTCTGCGGTTGTAAGGAGAGTCATATATTCCTTTATCTGTCTTGTGGATAGCCATCAAGCAGAACAGATGCTATGTATCGGCTGTAAAATCCACACCCCTCTCAAGCCACACTCTTTGGCATTATCTGACATTCAGTCCTACCAAAAGCATGCAAATACATATCCCCCTTTGAAAAAAAGGCAAACCAAGAGGCCCCACCTGACCAAAGAGGGATCTTTTCATTCCTCAAAAAGACCAGTGACCTCAGTCAGTTTGTATGTCACAGACCTCAGTGGACTCACAAAGTTTTTCCCTAACATTCTGGATGATTTTGAGCAGTGAATTCTTCCTTGCCTGTTAAGAGGATACTGTATATGCTCTTTGGATCTCCATGATGACTTCTTGCATATAAAGATAGCAAAGGGTATGAAGAGATTCTTATACTTCCAGATCAGTGCCAGACACTTTCAGTTTTAAGCCGTATCATCTGGTCTCTTTTCAGTTCCCAGGTTATTCAAGAAATCTGTGGCAGAGGTTGCAGAAAACTAGAGGCAGCAGTGGATCAAGGTATCCCCTTATTTTGACAATTGGCTATTAGCTGCAGTAACAATAGAAGATATAACTTCAGCATAAGAGTATATGATGCAACCATTTGAATCCTTAAGCATAACAATGAATACTAATCTCAGATGTAGTCATCACAGTTCATTACACTTATCAGCTGTGCACTGGGCACTCTTGGTTGTAAATTCAAGCTTCCTCTGGAGGGAATTCCTCTTCTGCAATAGACAGTCATAAATTCTTCAGTCAGATATTGTCTCCACAATATTTATATTGAAAAGCATTTTGCATGATGGTGGCCACCATTTATCTTATGCCTCATGCCACGTACTATATGAGAGTGTTACAGCGGTTGCTAAGGTCTCTGTGGTCTTAATATACAGGTCTTCTGTTTGATCAGATGAGAATTTCCAGAGTTTGTAAGGATAATCTTCACTGATGGTTGTACACCTCCAGTCTTTCTTTGCACAGTCCCATCCCTCTCCCACTCTCAGTTGTGACTGTCACCATGAATGTCTTAACCCTGGGATGAGGGGTATCATCAAGGTCAGATAGACCAATATGTCTACTCTTAGGTGGAGGTCAGTTTGTGCATGTGCTTTTTGGAAATAAGGGGTTGTCCTCTTCACTCTGCAGGCATTTCAAGACATCTTCTTTCAGGGTACAGTTGGCATCCACAATTGCAATGTGGCTGTGGTGTGGTACATGACCGAGGAAGAACTTACTCCTTTTCCCTTTGTTGACAAGTGACAAGAGCATGATAATGGGCTATTTCTTCAAACCACTTTCTGATTGCAACCCAAATTCCTTGAGAAGCCAACATTCTTGCAGGGAGCTTTAGCATGTGTCAGCTGATGTTGCATGATTAGTTTTTCAGCATGACAGCAACGTGGAAAATCGCCCTCTGCTGTTGGAAGCCTTACTGATAAATCTTTACAATACAGTATTTTGTACTCCTTGATCCCCCATAATAGCCCATGGATGCTGTGATCTAAAGATGGTTTCCAGCATTCCTTTATGCATTTCCTCCATTTACCTTGACACCTAGGTTTATTCAGAAAGCCAAACAGGACAAATTCAGGATTATTCCTATAATCCCATTTTGGATTTGACAGTTTAGGTTTTGCCCTTATGTTCCCATCTCCTGACAGATCATGTACATTTGAAGCAATTCAGGACACTCTTGACTCACCTGTCAGGCAAACCTCACCCTGATCTTCACTCTTTTAGACTAATTGCATGATTTATCCAGTTCCAATGATGTCCAGGGTGCTTCATTCCACTTAGGTCATTTAGACCCATGCATCTGTCCAGACACCAACTACATGGAAGACATATAAATGCAAATGGGCTAAATTTGCTCTTTTTTCACCTCTAGAGGACTGGACCCTTTTCAGATTCAATCCCAACCATCCTGGATTTATCTTTCTCAGATCTGTGATATGGATCTTGGTTGCTGTTCTCTTCAGTCAGTGAGGATCATCTTCAGTGATGGTTATACACCTCCAGTCTTTGCACAATCCCTTTCATCTCTCACTCCCAGTTGTGACTGTCACCATGGATGTCTTAACTCTGGGATGAGGGCATTGTCAAGGGCACATGGTCCAATATGTCTAACCTGAGATAGAGTACAGTCTGTACATGGGCTCTCTGGAAATAAAGGTTGCCCTCTTCACTTTGCACTTATTTCAACACACTATCTGTCAGGGTGCAGTTGTCATCCCCACTTACAGTATGTCTGTGGTGTGGTACGTAACCAAGGAAGAACTTGCTCTGATTCCCTTTGTTGACAACTGACAGGTGTGTGGTAATGAACCTTGTCTCTAAACCACTTAAAAACTAAAACTCATATTCCTGGAGAAGCCCATACTCTTGCAGTCAGCTTTAGCATGTGTCAGCTGATGATGCATGAGTGGTCCCTCAACATGACACTAGCATGGAAAATCTTCCACTGCTAATGTAAGCTTCACTGATAGCTGTTTGCATCAGATACCCATGGAAGATGCAGCAATTTCTACTCCCTGATCTCCCATCAATGCATCCCATGGATACTGTGGTCTAAAAACGGTCTTCAGCACTCCTTTATGCCTTTCTTCCACTTTCTTTGACACTCAAGTTTATTTAGAAAGTCAAACACAACAGGTCCAGGGTTAATCCCATAATCCCATTTGTACTTGACAGTTTGTGCCTGCTGTTATGTACTAATTTCATCAAGCGAATCCAACAATGAACTGCTAAGGCAAGAGAAATCAGGCACAAGTGTCAGCCGGTAGTAAACTGTCTAATGGTAACTCGCTTTTCGTCGGTACAATGTACAGACTTCGTCAGACAAAAAATTCAACATGCTATTTAATTTTTAACTATAACGATAGTTTTAAGTTATTATTTTAGTTAGTAACCACACCTCAAGAATGACAACTTAAGTTGTGGTTTAGATAAGGAAATGTAATGTATAATGTTTAGAGGTCTAAGAATATGTGAAATCTAAATTCTTCGTTAACCTCAGCTATTAACATTTTTCCTGAAGAGCTTGATACCTTTGTCACTGTTGTTACCCTTGTTGTTTTAAGCCACATAAGAGTGGATGGTTTTTTTAAAAAAGTACTTAGGTGCTTTATTAATTAATTATTGTATTTGATCGAGTAATTGCCTTTAACTATTTAAACAGTTATTTATGTTGAATTGTTTGTCTGAGGAAGTCTGTACATTGTACCGACGAAAAGCGCTTTACCATTAAACAGTTTGCTACTGGCTGACACTTGTGCCTGATTTCTCTTGCCTTAGCAGTTCATTGTTGGATTCGCTTAGTGTGTCTGTTTGTAAAACTCTTTGGTATGTACTAATTTCATGGCAGAGCATATACATATAAAGCCATTCAGGACACTCTTGACTCATCTGTCTGGCAAACCACACCTAGATCTTCAGTCTTTCAAACTAGCTGCATAATGTCTCCAGTTCCAGTGATGTCCATGGGTGCTTAGTACCACTCAGGGTCATCCAGATCCATGCATCTGTCCAGATGCCTGCTACAAGTAAGACCTACAGTTGCAAATGGTCAAAATGTGATGTTTGTGCCACCTACAGGGAACTGGACACTTTTTCAGTTTCACTTCCAGCCATCCTGGATTATCTTTCTTAAATTTATGATATGGGTCTTAGTTGCTCCTCTATTAAGGTCCATCAATGAGCTGTTTCTAATTTTTTTACCAAGAACTTCATAACTCTTCTGTAGATTCTTTAAATGCAAGCCTTTCTTAGGTGAGTTTTTCAAAGCAGGCCCCCTTTAAAGGATTATTTTCCTTCTGGGATGTAAATTTTGCATTAGAAATGTTGATGTTACCTCATTTTGAACCAGCATCCATGGTTAATCTAAAATCCTTTTCATGGTGGTCACTTTTCCTGGTATGCATGGCATCAGCAATAAGGATTTTGGAACTTTATGTATTTAGCCTGCTTTGTTTTTTTTTTCCATAGAGAGAGAGAGAGAGAGAGAGAGAGAGAGACAGAGAGAGAGAGGATTTGCTCACCACAAATCTGACTTTCATGCCAAAAGTTGTCAATGAAATTAATTTAAATCAAGCCAACAGCCTGCTTGTATTCTTCTTGAACTGTCTAAAGAGGGGTGAATACATTCTGTGTTGTCTGGATCTGCATAAGCAAATAAAATATTCCCTGAGGTTCATGAACAATCATGTAGGCTTTGAGCGAAACCTACACAATGTTTACGTATTAGCTCCATGAGCAACAGCTGTAATCGCATATGTATGTTGCTCATCATGCTGACACAAATACAGGTGCATTTCTGTGGCCAGCAACAGTGTTGGAGGCCTGGAAACCATGTTGAGCAGCATGAGCACACACAGTAAACAACAGGTTTGTCTATGGGCAAACCTGTTAAGTGTGCTTGCGCAGACAGCAAAAAGAGGTACATAAGGGAAATAATGCATACTATACATAGGCAGGGGAAGTGTACTGAGTGTGCTGTGCACATAAATGAATGATATAAATACAAAAATAAGTAAGAGGGGATGTGAAACAGCAAGGGCAACAACAATGCATGGATTACCAGACAAGAAAAGTACACTGGGGACAATGTGCACAGAAGTCAAAGATACGTATACTGAAAGATGTAAGAGGGGAGGGTAAATGTTCCAGTTCTAGTACAATAATTGATATGAAGGTGCTTATGTCCCCAAAACAACTTTGTGATAATAAAATTTCACAATATGTATGTCAGAATAAATAATGGTGGTCACTATTCTTGAGCAAATGTAGGCAAATAAAAGCAGATATGATATTATAGGATGTGACAGTTACACAGAATCATATTGTAACAGAGGGGAATTACATCACATATGAATGTCATTGACATGCTGAGTCAAGATGACAGTTTGCAAGAACAGTACATACATAATGGGATATCTGCACAACGTGCATTATGTCCATATAACATGCTAGCATGAATGGCTCAGAAGTCACAATCCCCTCTTGCAAGAATTGATCCCATGCCATCAGTCTCAGTACTGACCTGTGTATGAACTGTGTACACCACAGAAAAAGGCCTAACAAATGTATGTGGAAAATACCCTTGAAGGGAATTATGCTCCTCAGTATTGTAATAGATATGCATAGGGTTGTGTGGTGTTACAAATGTGTGTGATATACATAATATCCTTGCTAAAGCACACCTGTCTGACACCATTACTGTGCTGACAGATAACATGTGCAAACCCCACACCATGATACAATATATTCCCCAGAGCTGTGTACTGTTGGCATCTGCCACAGGAGGTAGCAATGGGTATTGTGACAAACAAATTAAATTAATGTCTGAATTAAGAAAGGATACTGGAGAATGAATGTTATATCAGAATGTCAGACTGATGGTAATTAAATGAGTATGCTCATGTGCACACAAGTGTAATCAGTCCTATATCAATGTTCCTTAGTCAAGGATGACTTCACTGTATGTCTGTACATATATACCACCCAGGAAATGGAACACAGGAGTGTATACCACAGTACTCAATGCATGTGCCAAGGCACTACTGTCACCATTACTGTGACAGAACAAATGTGTAATTTCAGGGATTTTTTTTTCACGTGTTTGTGTAACATATTAAGGGATAATACTGGTGCGATGTAATAATGGTTGTTGTATGAAGTCAGTACATTAACACAAAATGAATCCCTGTGCTAGAACTGAACATCAAGCTGAACAAGTCCTCCAAACAACATGATGGCTTTTAATCACATTTGCCATAGTGAAAATGTTATCACAGCTATTGACCTTAGGGGTTCGAATCCTGGTCCTGGTAACTGTGGAAATGTATGTCTCTACAGAGATCTGATTTTAGTTATTATAAGGGGATCCAGTATCTGTCTGCCTGGGACAACATGGTCGACAGACCACGATGCTTTGCCAAAGATGGCCTACACCTGTCACCCCTGGGATTCCGGATACTGGCTAAGGCTCTTGCCGCCCCTATAGTGCCTTTTTTAGGCATGGTTCAAATGACAAATTCACCACCGTAACAGGAACAGGCAAGCAAAAACCGAGGGTAATGATACTCAATCCTAGAAGTCTAAATCTCAAAATGCACTCCCTCGAAGCACTCCATAAAATGGAGAACATCAATATCTGTGCAGTGACTGAGACCTGGTTCAATGGTCCAGAGAGCACCCCTGCATTACCAGACTATAACTCATACCACACTTTTCTGGCACCTAACCTGGACCGGAACACCAAAGGCGGAGATGTGTCCATATTCATTAAGGATGTCCACACCCCCAGTCTAGTTGCTCAGCATAATGCATCCGAGGTTATCCAAGTGCGCCTAAATCTGGGCAAAATTGCAATCCAAATTATAGCTTGCTACAGATCCCCCACCATGCCCCAGGATTCCCACTCATCTTTTCTTGATATACTGGAAAATATTAGGGTTCAACTAAACACCCTAATAATGGGCGATGTCAACTACCCCACCATTAACTGGGAAAACTACTCATGTACCAACTCCATCGCTCAACACTTTCTGGAATTCATAAATTTCAATGCCTTGGGTCAACTTATCCACACCCCCACCAGGGACAACAATATCCTAGACCTAGTCATTACCAACATGAATGACCGATGTTCCACACCTAAAGTCAACTCCTTGTTGGTCAGATCCGACCATAAGCTAATCACCCTAGATATCCATATCTCACCCCCACCCCCCATTAAGGAAACCATTTCTCCAAAGCTAACTTCATGCTTCTTAAGACAGAAGTGGCAAATGTCATGACACCCATGCAGATGGACAATACAGTTATGACTGCTGAATCCTACACAGATGCACTCTATAAGCACTTACATGAGTGCATGGATCATGCTATCCCAAACAGAACCAAGACGCTATCCTCCAAAAAAAGGAAGCCAATCTGGTTGTCCTCTGCCATAAACAAACTCTACAACGAAGGAAGAAACTGTTGCAAAAGAGAGTAAAATCCCATGAGTGGAGGAGTTCACTGGTCAGCCTCAGTAAGAAGCTGAGATCCCTTATAAGATCCTCCAAAGCTAGCTACGAAATCAAAATCGCCACTGATTCTAGGGACATCCACAAAGCATTCTATAGCTATGTCAAGAATCTCAATGGCAACACCCAGATCTGCTATGAGTTATAGCACACCGGCATGAAAATTACAGAACCAACTGATATTGCCAACATTCTGGCAGATAGGTTCAGTGCTAACTTTACCCCCCCTCTCACCCCCTAAGGGGGCCATATCTATACAGAAAGAATGCAGAGTTCCTCAACTATGCAGGTAAAAGCTGCACTCTCGAAAGCCAAAAACACAGCATCCATGGTCCAGACAACATCCCAGGCTGCATTTAACACAAACTTCAGAACGAACTGGCTCCCCACCTAAGCACCATGTTCAATCATAGTCTCACATCAGGCTTTGTGCCCACTGAATGGCACACAGCAACAGTTATCCCACTCCATAAAGGGGGAGCCACCACTGATCCCGGGAACTATCGCCCTATTAGCCTGACGAGCCTGATCTGTAAGATCATGGAACGTATCATCATGGAACTCATAAACAAAGACATTGGTAACCTCCAAACTCTGGATTCCACCCAGTTCAGGTTTGTGAAAGGCAGATCATGCCTCCTGAACCTGATCAACTTCTTTGAGGCAGTCACCAAAGCCATAGACGAGGGTAAGGTGGTTCACACAGCCTATCTTGACCTCTCCAAGGCTTTTGACACCATCTCCCATTCCGGAATTATAGCTGAACTCACTAAACTAGTTATAAATCCCTACATCACAAGATAGATTGCCAACTGGCTCACTGACAGAACCCACACTGTAAAAGTTGTAGACTCCAAATCTGACTTCAAACCAGTGACAAGTGGAGTACCACAGGGTTCAGTCCTGGGACCTCTCCTGTTTGGGATCTATTTATCTGAAGTACAGGCTAACGCAGAAAGGCCTTTGGCTAACAAAGTTTGCAGATGACTGCAAACTAGGAGCCATAGTTGAGTCCCCAAATGATGTGGACAAACTACAGAAAGGCCTCACTGAGACAGATGCCTGGTGTCACAGCCATGGCCTCAAGCTCAATGCCAAAAAGTGCATTGTCATCCCCTTTAGTTAAAAACTCTGTACCCATGAACTACCACATAGGCGGCAGTCTACTTAATGCCGAGTGTGTGATAAGAGACCTTGGGACCCAGGTAGACAGTAGTCTCTCCTTTGATAATCACATCGCCACAGTAGTCAGGAAATCCTTCTACATGGCGCACCTCATCACAAAAGGGTTCTCATCCAAGAAAAAAGAGGTCATCGTTCCCCTCTACTCAACACTCATTAGCCCCATTATAGAGTACAATGGCCCTTTTAGAATGTACCTCACAAGACATCTGCAGCAGGTGGAAAGGCCACAGAAGTACATCAGAAAGAGGATTACTGGCCTCAAACAGATGCCATACACTGACCGTCTTAAAAAACTCCAGCTTTACTCCGTAGCATTTTGTCTACTCTGAGGTGATCTCTGCCTAATATATAAAGCTATGCCAAACCAAGAGCTGTTGGACATGCTACACCTAAAGAAATCCCAATCCCTCTGAGCTACACGCTCTAGGGACCTAAACCTTGTCACCACAGTAAACAGGGCATGCTGGAGGACCTGTCCCAGAGACTTCCCATACTCTGGAACAAACTACCCATCTATGTCAAGCAAAGTTCCTCATTAGCACTCCAATAAAAATCTTGATGAGTGGATGGGAAATAGGAAATACACCCTGGGGATCACTTCTGTGGCTCGGCTCGACAGGGGCACAGGAAAATAACTTTCTTGGGTGGCGTAAGCCAGGGAACCTTGTTGCTAGGCTTACTTAGGCCCTTGGGCCGATAGACTAGTACCTACCTATGAATCTATGTCAAGTCATTCAGTCAACTGTACTTTATCTGTCCATACATTTTATCTGCTAAAATGGAAGGGGGAGGCCTCTGCCACTCGATACATTCAAAGTATAATTGGTGGGATGTGTTTTCTGCAGAACAGTTAAGTACACAAATGCTTACAATCACTCAATGCAGGTTTGGAACACTTGCCTAAGCATTGAGAAAATCAACAGCAATGAATGTGCCATGGTATAAGTGTTTGCCAATTGTCATATTTGTGGTTATGTAAAAGCATTATATCATTTGTATGAATCAAATGATGTGTCCATGCAATTACTTAGAATCTTGCTGTATGTCAGACAACATTGCTTGATGCTAGGTATACTTAAACACACCTGTAGCCCCCTGCTGTTGTCACTGTGATAGTAGAACAACAATTATTTCCAGTGTGGATATAATCCCATATTGGAACACATTCCTTATTTAAGCAACAATATACGTTATATCATCTTATGTCCTCAGTCCTGAATAGGTGTTTCACTACAACTGCAATGTAATGACAATCTATTCAAGTGACAGCATCAGTCTTCAATACAGTCTTTTCAAAGAAAATGTAGAATATTGTAACAGGAAAGACCATCTGCACCTGAATATAGAACATGTAGGTGGCAACACTGTTAACAGCATGTACAGTGACTTTAAGCAGTGACGTCACCCACATAAACCCTGAGAATACCGCTGCCTACGTGGAACTGTTCACCCTGGTGGAATCACAACATCAGTAGGCTGTATAACATAAGGAAGAAAATCATGGAAAATCATCACAAAAATTTGGAGGTGCAGCACCTAGCAGGATAAAAGCACTCTCTCAAATTAAACAGACAACTCAAGATGATAAGTAAAGTCTACCAAAGCCAAATGTGAGGTACACTTGGCCTCCCAGGTCAAGGACAACTAGAAGGCATTCTTTAGCTATGTCTGCAGCCTCAAAGGCAATACACAGTTGTGAGCAGTGCTCATTGTTAATGGAGCCACCTATACTGAGCCAGAAGACATAGTAAGCCTTCTGCCTGGCAAATTCAGCTAAAATTGTACCCTTCTCTACACCTCAGCCATCCCTCCAGAAATACCATAAAATATCACTTCCCCTGCTATCACTAGGGAATAGATCCTTAATGGTCTCTCTAAGGCCCAGAACACTGTTTCAATGGGCCCAGGCAATATTCAAGGATGCATTCTAAATAGCATGAAACATGACCTGTCAGGCCCTCTGGAATTGCTATTTTAACTGTAGCCCCCGAACAGGCTTAGTGCCTCATCAATATAGAACAGCAAACATCATCCCTCTGCTCAAAGGTGGGCCATCTACAGACACTGGAAACTACAGGCTCATAAGTCTCAGAAGTCTCATATTCAAAGTCATGGAAAGAATTATCATGGAAATGATCGATAATGACATGGGAAACATCCAGACACTGGATCCAACCCAATTTGTTTTTGTAAGTGTCAGGTCATGCTTAATGAACCTGGTAGACTTCTTTGAGAAAGTCACCAAAGCAATGGATGAGGGCAAAATGGTTCACACTGTCTACCTTGACCTGGCCAAGGCACTTGACACAATATCCTACTTGGGCATTGTGGACAAACTCAAGAGGTTAGGTGTAAAATATAAACCCTTGTGTCACCTGGTGGATAGCCAGCTGGCTCACAGACAGGACCCAAGAAGTTAGAATTGGGGAATCCACCTCTACAAAGAGGTCAGTCACAAGTGGAGTCCCTCAGGGATCAGTCCCAGTACTGTTCCTTTTTGGCATTTGTTTCTCTGAAGTCAAGGCCAATGTCAATGACCTCTGACTCACTAAATTTGCAGATGACTGCAACTTTGGAGCAGTCATAGAATTTCCCACCAACAGAAATGTTCTCCAGGAAGGGCTGACACTGATAAATAACTGGTGTTAGAGCCATGAACTAAAACTAAATGCCAAGAAATGCATAATAGCATATTTTGGGACATCATCCACCCCTGGTAACTATCATATTGACAAAACACCCCTAAGAGCTGACCCAGTAGTTAGGGACTTGGGGGCACACATAGACAGTAATCTAGTCTTTGACTATCACATATCTACAGCAGTAAGGAAATCATTCTGTGCTGTGTAACTTATAAACAAAGGTATGGCATCTAAGTCCAAGGAAGTCATTGTTCCAGTTTGTCATTCATCAGACCTATAATTGAGTACAATGCCCCCTTTGGTATGGACCTAACAAGGTATATCCAACAACTGGGGCATCCACAGAGATTCCTCACTAAAAAAATGCAGGGTGCAAGTAACATGCCCTATGCAGATTGTCTTAAGGCCCTATCCCTGTATTCTGTCCCCTACAGGCTGTTGAGGGGAGATCTAGGCCTGGCATACAAGATATTGTCAGACCCTACCCTGATGGACCTCCTGCATATCTGCAAAACAAAACAGGACCTCCTGCATATCTGCAAAACAAAAAGAACCAGAATTACCCATTCTAAAGACTTAAATCTTGGCACTGTGATATAAATAGGACCTGTTGGAGAGACAAGTATGTATCCTAGAGACTACCCCTTCTCTGGATCAGGCTCCCCGTCCATATTATGCAGAGTTCCTCACTAAACCAATTCAAGTGCAACTTGGACAATTGGATGGGAAACAGGAAATTCATCCTTGGTTTGGCAACTATGTCTCTAATGGATACAGGCAGCCTGCAAGTGGTCCCATCCCCCTGTTTGTAAATGTTTCATCTCTCAAGCCCCTGCTTTATCAAGGGTATCAGAACTTGTCAGAGATTTGGGATGCATGGCTAGGATTAAAAAGCACCTTGTGATCATTAGCCTAGTAAACACATATATATATATATATATATATATATATATAGCTAACATCACAGGGTAAAAACACAAAGGCAACTATGGATTTATTGGACGACTGTTACATTCCACATTTCAATGGATGACATCACCATCATGTATTACCTTCATGTTGCCACTAAAAAGTGGCTTCACAGCATACTGTATAGCTATACCTCATATATGTATTTGCAACCTATTCTGCACAGTAAGAGGAAGAAACACCCAGCCACAGATGACAGTCATTCCTGTATTCAAACTTCCTACCTATGTAC